>NW_019214484.1:0-143254 GCF_002532875.2 Varroa jacobsoni
AATTGAAGCAAATTTCAACTTTAAAATAATATTAGCAAGCTAAGTTAGTGTTGTTTCGGTCGATAAGCTTTTTCCATTTTTCTGGTGGCCACATCACTTCTGGTCCTTCGTTTCGGGTCGAGAAATTATTACAAGTAAATTTTGCACTAATTTTTTAAAACACTGACATAACTAGAAGAGCTCTACAGAGACCGAAGAGAACAGATGTTAGTCTGGCGCTGCCAAACCCGAACAACCACACGAACGCATTAAAACTGCCCATCTATTTGCTATCTAGATGCCAATTTTTGCCGATCAGCTAAATGTATATGTACTCTGCTTTGTCATAATGGAAAGTGACGCCTCTTTTGTTCATTATTTCCGGTCGTTTTTTTATTCAATAGCTTGTTGTGATCTTGGCCATTGCTAACAGTCGCAGCCCGAATCAATCCTTTTCAGCAACTTTTTTGTAGCTAGCTTTTTTTCAAATGGTTTAAAGATGTTTAAAAATTGATCTTTTGGTGATATTATGACCACTCACGTGTCGGTCGTGCCCAATTTTAACAACAATTTGATCAACTTGAGCATTGTCGTAGAGAAATTTCTAAAACGAAAGCGACAGAACTATCTTTAGGCTATTTCTTCCGATCACACACCTTGACAAAAAATTCATTCATTTCTAAAGCACTCTATGGACAAAATATCGTCCTTAGGCACAGCACACCATTTTTTAACAAGTTTAGAA
The DNA here is from genome assembly GCF_002532875.2 of Varroa jacobsoni. Classification (NCBI taxonomy): domain Eukaryota; kingdom Metazoa; phylum Arthropoda; class Arachnida; order Mesostigmata; family Varroidae; genus Varroa; species Varroa jacobsoni. Next base: position 725 of record NW_019214484.1, read on the forward strand.
TTACAATAGAGAAGGACAAAATTACTAGACAACAAATGCGTTTTTAAATCGTTTATTTAATTTCTTCAAATTGATTAAAGAGATTTTAAGCATTTACTATTTAATACTTATTTAAGTATTAAGGTCTAGAAGAAACCGATACGTAGTTTATTATCAGCGTTCACTTCTGGAAGCGCGGATTCAATCAATAATATTGTCGATCAATTTATAATTTTTGTGATACGGATTCATAAACACTGAACTTTATCCCGTAGGCAGAGTAAAGCTGATCGATGCGATCAAGATCGATTCCCTTATTCATGGTAATAATTACAAAGCAACCTGTAACGTCGATCTGCCATAAAGTAAATACAGCTTCTTTAGAACTTTTGATTTTTCGTGATATACTACTGTAATGCTATTATACAACATAAAATCCTACTATTTTATGATTGAAGAGTTTTGATCTTACGGTGCTTCCTATTAATTAAGCAGCCTTCGTAAGGACGAGCGTTCGCATTGTAAAAATACTATAAGATAACCTCATGAAAAAATAAAACGATGTTCAAAAAAAATGAACGTTCGACGCATTTGCCTGCCAGTGTCGCTGCTCATAGAATGTATGGGAAGTACCGGACTGACGCCCCATACGGATCACCTTGTTTTAAATCCCATAAAGGTAAAACATAAGGGCCGGTTGGAACGACAATTCTTTTTCTATTGCGTTTACAAGTATCTTGCATATTTTCCTTATTGACCTGCTAGAACGGTACTTGCGTGACGGCACTGAAAGCTGTTTGTGGTTATCTATCTCTAAAATTTCACACTGGAGGGATTCTTTTCTTAAGGCTTCACCATCATAATAAAATCTTCAATTCTGATCGAATTCCTTTTTTGTTCGTGCAGGGATTACGGACGATCGCCCAACACTCGTTGCAATTTTTATTAGGTAGCCTAAAAATAAAATTTAAGATCTCATACACTACAAACATCGTAGACAATTGAAACCTATTCTAAGATAGTCAGTTTCTATTACAATCGTTACATCAAGGTACCCACAGGTACCGGTAGGTGTACCCTTCTTGTTGTTGAGATGTCGGCCTAGGCTTATAATTCTTTCAATAGGAGTAAACAAAAGGTTCCAAAAGGTGATTCGCATGAAAATGTCGCTACGACAAAAAGTAAACACCGAAAAAGCGTCATGTTTCTTCCTCCTTACGCAGAGGATTTGACCCGATAGCTGGTGTTACGCACAGAATACCGGTCGCTTTATACATATTATTCAGCCATTGTTCGGTCGATACCCGGTTAACGTCTGTTGAAATTATAGCTTTTTTGCCGTTATCCGTAGGCCACTTTGCCAACTGGTCAGCCCTTTGCAGTTATTACTACGTATAGTTTTCACGTCTTAAATTCACAATTCTCCTATTGTAGTTAATGTATACTGGAAATAACTGGCGATTATAGTTATACTAAATGAAAAAGAAAGCTAGGAGGTATACTCGCATGAATACATATGTAAAGCACTCATTTCCCATGTATCTCATGAACGCCTCAGACAGGTAACTATGTTAACACCTCGTTCAATGCACATATAGTCTAAAATTAGATACTTCACTTAATACACTATTTCTATGTAAGGAGCATGCATTTCGATCATCGCTTAATTTTCTAGTTTTAGTTCTATGTGACAGTCGGCTTGATCGGCTTATGTCCATATTCCAAATGAGCATTGTCAGGCCGAAGAAACTGATCCTGCAGTGTCGTATGTGAGCAAGTCTAATAACTATTGTAGGTGGTGGCTGACAGCCTCTTTTGACTCTAATCTAATCTTCACTTTAACAAGGGACGGCTGTACTAAAATTCCCGTACAGCGGTCGACCTAATCGAAAAAATTTGCTCCAAATGCCAACCATTTAGATGGATATCCGTTAGCATTGTTAGACGTCAATGCTAAACCAAAAGACACATACGTCCATTTAATATACGATTAGATAAAACTTATGTGAATAAAGTCACACGACTTTATTCACGACTAAGAAACACGAAAGAGAAACTGACACGTAGCCGCCATATTGAAACTTGGCTAATTTTCAATATGGCGGCCATGTGTGAGTTTCTTTGAATGTAATTCCTGCATTTAGCTATTTGTACTAGATTTCTTCATTAAGACCAGCCACATTTATTTATGAATGAACTATACGTGGAATAATGCTAGAATTGTTTTGCATAATTTTAATTCTTAGCAATGAGACACTGGTGCTGCTTTAGCTATAACAGGCTGACACTGCTGGGCTCAATAGGAACATGGGAGCATAGATTTGGATTTAATGCTCGCGTGTCGCAGGTTGGCTCCAAAGCCATATAGAAGTCTTGTATAATCAACCGATTTTTTTTCTCTAGATTGCTTTCGTTTCTGAACTTGTTGACGGCACTGGATCTCCCTGGGACTTGGGCTTAAATCGGTATACCGCAGTACATCATACGTCTACGCCAATGGCGGAAATCATGCCGTTTTCCTTTACTTGCCTTCAAGCTGTTACTTTCGAAGACTTTTCTCTGTAGTGTTCCATATGTAGCGATAAATATTAGCACGACGATAGTGCAGCGAAAAATTATGTAGAGAGAATATATATATAGAACGAAAACACGAGGCAGTGCAAAGGTTCCTTATTTGCATGCAATAGCACCTTTTTGACGGTTGTTTATAACGAAGCGTTTGCGTCGACACCTATTGTCAGTGCATTTAGTAACAACTTAGCACCATACTGCCTGGCATTAGTTTTCGGCATTCTAAGCTACTATTAGTGTAACAGCATACGATTAGGGGTTCTTCTGAAAGATTTTGCAAAAAGGCAGTTGAATTTGAAAAAATAGCGCCTTACGCTGCGCCTTAAATGCCGAAAATCGTATATTGTTATATCAAATACCTATACCAACCCGTTTCACTCAGCCAGCGTTAGTGCACCACTGTCTCGGGTTGAAAGCGAATCCCTTGACAACACGTCCTGACAGAAATGCGATAGACGGCCCAAGCTGTGATTGTGCGCAACCAGATTTTCCTGAGGAATTACCGCGAGCTCCCTGAATAATCGGTAATGCCTTCCTTAGGCAGACTCTCGCACTTCGGAACGCTACCCGACTAGACGCCACCGCACGCTACAATTCCAGAAGCTCGTATCTTAGAATCCACGTTCAGCTTATTGTAATTCAAAGTAGCCTACGTTCGTTGTTACGTGCAATTATTAGGCAAACGCCGCAATTAGCGAAGTCTTCTTGAGCTCCAGACCGGGTTCCTCTCTCCGTATAATAAGGAACTTTCAATTCGCACATAGCCTAAAAGGCGTCCGGATGAAATATGCCAGCGCTTGAAAACGCTAGAGACTAAGCCTGCTGCGTGAGCATCAGACACAACCCCTGCACTCGGAAGTGACAAAGCGAGCCACTGCGAAGCATAAACCGATCCACTTTCCGATATGAGCCACAACATGAGTACACTTACGTACTAACGGTGACCAGCGAAAACTAGCTAGATATTATGTCACTATCGCTGCCTCGAGGGTAGCCTTCAAACGAAGGTTCTCAATTTGCGAACGGTACACACGCAGTCCTGACAGTCGTACGGTGCTAAAACGACACGGCGCTGAGCGTCAGGCGACCGTCCAAGATCGTTTTCGACGGCACTATGCTTCAAGATGTCGCGATTTCTTATTAGACCGACAATCGAACTGTTTTAACGTGTTGTGTTTCCCTGTCCAACACTGCCGGGCTGCACAGATTAACTTCGCATACGAATTTCAACAAGACGCCACGCCACCTGAACCCTTTTTCTTGTCCCTGAATCTCTGCTGCACACGGTCGCACCGTACGAGCGCAGTTCTCCTAAATAACCTCCTGATACTTTGCACTACCTGATTTTCAGGCCATTGTCTTTGGGCTATCAGAGGATCCATCCTTTCAATATATTTATTTAATTCTTTAGCGTCAAACCCGAGACCTCTCGCTTCGTTCGTGTTCCACTAAGAGTTCGCGCTCGTCCATCCCACAGTGCTGCCGGAAAGCTGCAATACCTTTAGTCGGCAAGACAGGGTCTTTTTTGCTATAAGCTAAGCTACAAATATCAAACACCATCTGTTGTTATATCAAATATGTTTACTAGTTAAGAGACGCTCGAAACACCTATCGAATAGTCGTTAGCTGTATGTACATATGTGTACGTTTTTTTTTACGAGGCACCTAGTGACATATATTTTGAGCTTCTGGTTATTAGTGTCTTACACGTTCTCCATGTAAACGTATTCCTTGTTGTTTCGATTCGAATTATATCAACAGACGTAAAAGTTAGCCCGTTCTCGATGTTCGGATAGAAATTCTCTCAGATACCATTGAGCTAAGATGCTTCTCTCTATAAACCTTCTATTTTTGCGGCACATTCCGAGGGTTTTAATGATGAAACGAACGAAGAAAAATAATTTCCCAAACCAAAGTGATGAGCTGCACTCTTTGTATAATATGATTAAGATCCAAAGTGGTTATAATGATAGTTTGACTGGTTTGACTATAGGACGATTCAGATTATATCAATGTTCACTTTTCATTAGCACAGTTGTTATTCTAACTGAACATATGAGGATTACTTAACAGTCAAATTCGACACGGCTGTCGAACGTCTAACGGAATCAGGGCCTTATATAATATCACATGCGTATTTGAGAAAATCACTTGGGAAAGTTTAACAGGGCCCGAATTGTTATGTCGGTCACCTAACAAACCTTGGCATGAGCAATCGTTGGTAAGCGGCAGTCAGAAACAAAGAGGGCGGATGAAAGTTGCGCTGCACACAAGGTCTAAGTTGAGCAGGAACGGGTTTTTCTAAGCGATATGATGGGCTAGGTAGGCATCAGCAGCGTAGAGGTACAGTACACTCCGATATACTGACAGGACATCTACGAAAGGAACCAGTATGTGCGAGATTAGGCCGATAGAGGTAAGCAGCTATGTGCAGGAGACTGATTTTTATAATCATATAAAACTAGCGAGCGCAGGCGAAGGCTTCGGGTAAAATCTAGCTATACATAAACCTGTGGGTACTTCACAATACGACATCTAACTCAGTATTGCTACGACCATGTTCTGACTTTCCGAGAGTAGGTGTACCTTATTACTGTTTACTTCCTAGAAAATCTAAACCCCATTCGCGGAACAGAAAATTTACACATGCTATTCGAAGCTTCGCAGCTGGGGTCAATTTCACATTCTTTCGTTACCTTTAGTAAAACCAATGGAGACATACCATACATCACTAACGGAAGGACATCGGCTAGATGTTATCTAAATTTTAGTGTTATGCTGTTTACTCGCCAGTAGAATTTAACCTGATGGGGAACGGGCTCAATCTATATATCTTGATGGTTCTGTTATTTCTAGCTTCTATGTACGGGCAAGGGTCGTACTAATTAAACCAACATGGACTTGTATATTGTAGTCAGCTTTGTAGTTTTCAAGTTAACACTGACGTTTATTATTGGTCGTTCCTTAAAAATTAGCGCAAGTTTTCTCGCGACGACGTCTGCGGAATATCTAAAAATAATTTATTAGTTTGTGCCGCTTTGCCCTGAATTCTTAGGTACACGGGTCAACACCATACTGTTTCTAAATCGTCAACATTTTTAAGTATGTTTTGCCCATCTTGTTACGCGATAGGGCCAGTTAGAAATTAAAAAGTTAAGTAAAATTTTATAGCTAAAATTTCAAGAACTCATTTGGAGACTAATATAAAAGTTATATTATCTCTAAATTGATATTTACCTCATGTTTCGTTCAAATGTTGGTCGACTAACTTTAAAGTGCTTGCAATAGCTATAAGTTTTGGCTTTGTTTGGAAACGAACTACTGGTTAAAATAGAAGATGCTGCGTTAATGTTTGTAAATATCTTCTTATATGAGTAACTTAACAGGCCCACGTCCTCCTACCTCAGATTTTTCAGCTTCACCATTTAGGCTTACCTCCGTCCTGCAGCACATACGTCATGTGATTTAGTGACTAGACAAACCAGAGCCCGTGCTCGTGTCGACCACAATAGCCAAGAGTTATAGCAGTATAATATTAGCAAAGTCGAGAGATTATTACTTTTATCTATTTATTATTAAGAAAATACTTTACACCAGTATAAAACGGGGAAGATAACGGCAAGAAGATTGAGAAAAGCTAAGGGCATCGTTCCAGGAACCTACTAGTTCAACAATATATGACAGTAGCTTTTGGCTGAATCTGCATCTGGCCACAGTTGCTTCGAAACCTGCTATATTGAATGCTGCAGTAGGTTCAGCATTATATTACCATAAGGTTCGGTTTGAAAAAAGCCAGAGAATTCGTATGTCACGTTATTATGTTAGAAGCTACTAATTCTAGTTTTGGACCTCACAATTAATTAATAGTAATAGCGGTACATTGATCTGACTATGAGTTTTAACTATTGACCTGGTTGTATCCATGATCTTCGTAATCTTGGCTTTAGCTTTCATTGCACAGCAACAGATAAGCCCATAAAAAAAAAGCATTATTTTGGCACATATGATCGGCCCCAGATAGAGCAACGACAAAGAATGGGAATGGAATGGAATGGAAGTAGAGCCAGCTAGTGAGCAACAGATTGGGCAATAACATTTATTAGTCGTTAATATTCTGGCTGATCGTTGAGCTGGGCTAGCAGAGTTGAGTGCGCAAAGTGAACAAGAAGGGGCAAACTCCGCTGTCGTTATTGCCCTTAGAAAAGATAAACAATGATTAAAATCGATTCGATGAGATGAGGATTCCATTTGCCTTTCACTGTATTTTTGTCAGAACAGTCACCGGCCGCCAGTTTTTCCTACTGTTACTACCTAAACACTATGCCTTATTGTCCTGCTACATCTCTGCCAATGAGAAGAGAGCTGATAAAAACAGACAAATTTACCTATGAATCACTTGGCTGGCTATCACTATTTTCCGCATTAGCTTTAAGAGTTGACTCGATTGACTGATCTCGGTGTCAAATAGTTCGCATCCTAAGGTTCCTAGAAATTATCCACGTAAATCTTGATCGAGGAAATATGGTCTGCTGGTACGATGATTTTGCACGTGATGACTACTCGTAGTTACATCGGTAGTCTATAGAGTGCAAGCCATGCCTTATAGAACTCAGGAAAATTTAGCTGGTGGTCGTCTGTAGTTAGTAGGTTCGTGTTAGAAAATTTTTTTAGGAATTCTAAGGCTCGAGCAACAAATAGAGTTTATGATTACTATTAATGTTATGTATGTTTGTTGTATCATATGCGCACTAGCTACACTTATGTCTAGAAGGAGAATGTCATCAACAAATGAACTACTGAACGAAGACTGTAGAAAAAAAAAAACAGAAAATAACAAGGGATCAGAGAACACGGCACTTTACGAAGTAGTAGCCCAGAAGCGGTTCAAAATTCTGTTTATAAAAGAATAATCATACCAGATGTACTGAGTTCTATAAGGTCAACTGCAGAAAATTAAAAATTGTAGCTGATAACTAATAAGACTCCGGGCACACTTACGTCATATCTATTTAAAAAGCTCGCTCTTAAATTTGTAAGCGTTCTATTGAAAGCGCTCAAACGCATGATACATACTAAACAGCCATAGTGAACTTTGTGCGCAGAAAAGAACGGAAGGTTAATCCCATCGGCAAAAGTATAGTACCACTGACTATAGAACCCTGCACACCGCTAGAAGGCATCGTTTGTTCAGTAATATACAAAAACGCTGGTGGCCAAAGATTGGTCCTCGACCAACCGATCTGTAACTGCTGGAAACAGCTCATATGAGCGACGTTTATCAATATGTCTTCGTGTTTTGACATGACTTTGAGTCAGCGCTTGAACAAGTAACTCATTCCAAACTTTTCCATATTTCGGCGTCAGTGAGCCAGCGTTGAAATGGATTCAAAGCCTCCTCAACGACCTTTCGTGTAGGAATCAATGAGAAATAGCTGAGCCCTCAAGTACCCGGCGCAGACTTACGCAGATGGTATGAGAAAATGTGCGAGAACGGCAGCTTGCTGTTACAAGACAGCCTAGACAAGTAAGAATGGCTTATTTGATTAGATTTGAATACATTTAACCTCTAACTGCTACCAAAGTAAAACAGTTTAGTAGGGTTCTGGCGGGTAACAGTAATATATGAGTAGGGCCCCAAGCAAAAAACTGCGTCCCCTGCCAGAATGTCCTGGTAACACCGCATTATGGTCGTCGCAAGTGGGACTGTTCCCTCGAGCTTCGACGCCGCGTTGGATAAGTGCGTCCAATTGGGTTCTCTTTTTTCTTCTCTCAGAAGTCGGCTAAACTTTTTTGGACTATTCTTGCCCTGGGAAATTTGTTTAGTGGTGGTTCAATTTCAAGGAAAGAGTTCCAGGTCGCTTAACTAGTTTGTGGATACGTAATAGCGATAATAAATGGCGAGTGCTAGCAAGAACCTGTTATCTAAATAAACGCAATGAGGTACACGCTAATCATAGTCATCGTAGAACACTGAAAGCGACAAAGTCACATCATAAGAAGAAGCCACTGAGACCAACCTTTACACTATCGTCCTATGTAGCTCAGAAAACTATTCTCCTTTATTGCTCCCTTTTGAACATTGCTCTTCCGTAAGGTATTTCGTAGACATAGACATTAATAATCGAAGAAAATAATGAAATACCATTACGTAAAGGCATATGATAGATCAGTACTGGTCAGCGTGATTGCCCGCAGACCAATCAAAGCGATTAAGTGCACCTTTTCGGTGCAGCTGTTCGGCCGCTCAGGGCCTGTTGTGATAGGGAATTATAGTCAACTTGCTCTCCGTCCTAAATACTGCCCAGGAAGAACGCGATTACTGAGGTCGATTACGATTCAAGGGACTTACTAGGCAAATAATGGTGCACAAAATTAACACGCTGCTTGCGCATTACAAGGACCTTGCAAACACTTGTGTCACACTGCACACTGCGTTCTGTAAACATATGAAAAGTAACGTTATGGCAAAACCCGCTTTTGGCTTTAAAAAATGAATTCCTTATTATTTGCTATGAAAAGAAAGGATAATGAAGCCGAGAAAAAACAGCTTAAGCGGATGCTACGCCTCTGTATCACTATTTGGCAGATTTCATTGTTTTCGTTCTGCAGTTCTCTAAATGGAAAAAATTAAGGCTAATCTTTACTCTAAAATGGCATTGATTTCCAATAGCTCAGCAGCATGTATCATCATTTAAGGCTTTCTAAGCACAAATATTCCCGGACTCAAAAGAAATTAACGATATAATAATTGTAAAACCCCTTTCAACACACAGTGTAGGGGTCTTGACATTGAAATTTTGCCAGCCTTGATACTACGCGTGCGGTTTCAGGTCCAGCCTGTAATAACAATGTTTAGGCGTAACAACCCTTTTGGTAAGCTCACAAAAAAAAAGGCTTTTGTGATCTTGATACCAATAAGATAAGATTGACTCAATCAAAAACTTCGAAGCAGAATTATTCAAATCGAGTTCTTATCAGTTTGTTTTGCTAACCATTACCATTGGATTGAAGTACATCTTCCTCTTCGAAAACCGTGTTTGTAGTGATTTATTCTGTTTCAAAATAAAGTGCTAATCCACGCTTCGAATGGCTTCCATGAATGGTTCAAGATTTCTCGACCGCCCTGAACAATCTGTGTCGGGATATACTTTTTGCACGGTGACACTCATTCAGACACCCAGACAAGTTCTGGGGAACGATATCTTCCACGCTACAAGTTGCCACGAAAGAGAAAGTAAATAAGATGACTGTTTAATGGCGCTTATAATCAGTCGACCCGATAGAACAGGGCCAGCTGAAGCTTCTTAGCGATGATATAGCGAAAAAGCAGTTGTCTGTTAGGGTTCGCGAACAGATGCTTGCATGCGTATACTATTTTTAACGTCAATTAGTATTGCTCCATCGCATTCTTCTAGTACACAAACGTTGTTTTTTTTTTTTTTTTTTGTTAATTTATTTGTGGATGAAAAAATATGTAGAGTCATTTTCAAGTGGCGAGCGTTCATTAGCTTTACGAGATTTCAACTCATGCCTTTTGCTGGTCACATACTCAACTTTCTTCCAATTAAGGCAGCGTATTTACTTGAGCGAGTGGTATTGGAAACGTTTTGTATAAGCAGCGTTACTATATATATATTGTGTACGTGTGATTACCTGCCATCTTAAGTAACGCAGGTCAGGAGACAAGTCATACTATCCTTTCCAATCATTGCACCGAAAATAGTTTTTGTCCGTTCATCAGGATAATCATTAACATATATTCCGTTATACCCATGTCAAAGGACGCTACGCATCAATTATATTTTGATCAATGGTCGAAACTGTGAATTCCCACTAGCGGTGCGGCCACCGTGAAATCCAGACCACGGTATTTTTACGCGGCGGTCTAGATTTGAAACCAGGCATAAGCACACTTTGTTTCGTGCCAGAAGTCAGCCGTCTGAAGCAATGAATGTAGCAGTGAATCGTCTTGGGGTACCTTATAACTGAAAAAGACCGTTAACGAAACAACAGGAGTTTACAAGTAGTGGGTTTGAATTTGACATAGTAATACAAACCCCAGAATGTACACAAATTATAATTGGCCTCGCAATAGGGCCTCGCATTCAAAATGAAAATAATTACATATCTTTTGAACGAGCCCCTCATATAGTGAAGTTCACTGTATAAAATGTTACAGAAATAATTACCTTTTTACAACTACTTCACATTAAGTCTAACGTAGTAAACTTTAGGCCATTTTTCCACAATGATGTGATATTCATTAGCTCTGCGATCACCCAGACAGACGCTATAGCAGTCACAACAGCTCCTATGATATCTGGTCAAGGCGAAAACTGCACAGTCACTTCATAACTGTGAAAATAACAAACGGACTTAAAGAATCTCATGCGTCATGTTCATAAATTGTAAATAAAATTCATTAAAATATATAAATATGTATCGCGTTGCCTTGTGAAAATATATGCTACTGCATAGACAAGCTTCCTACAGACAACGTTGTTTTTTGCTGCTTAGACAAAATTTAGCATTAGACTTAGATTATGAGCATACCAAAAAATCCGTAGAGTGATCGTCACTGGTTGTGTTGCCTCTGTTCGAGACTTTTCGTCTGATCTTTTCAGCTTTAGCCATGAGTGCAGTTCGCTTTCTTACCCATATTTTCTGTTGTGTATGATATCGATCCGAAACAGTCTCAGAAGCCGCCGGTGGGCTAGAACACATGAGGTGAGGGATGCTCGGGCAATTCTGTGCGTGTGACTATCAATGGCGCAAAAACTTCAAAATCGATGGGGATGAGAATTGCGGCCCGAAATATGCGTTCTCATCACCTAATTAAGCTACAAGCCTTACCTGAGCAGGACAAATGAAATAGATAATTTAAGCCGATCTCGATATCCGTAACATTAACATTAAGAAAGTATTGTTATCTTCCTTTAATAAGGGTTAGAGTCCTTTGCTTGCAGCCTCGATCAGACTCTGCAGACAACTTCGACTTGTTATTGGTTAGTAAAGGTATGGAATAGATACTAAATCTGACTAGAAGCCATTTTATTGTGTCTCTATTAAATTAGCAGTACAGTGAACAATAATTACTATATTCAAATAGATTAGTTTTTTTTTAGAAGAAATCGCGAACGTAGAACTTGAACAGGACTTTAACTTTAAATTATCAAGATTACTTGCAGGAGTTCGTCGAGAAAATGATCATAAACTATATATTATGACCTGTTCTTGAACACCAGTAAGACTGAAAACATCGACTGTGGTAAATCTCTGGAAAAGGCTTTTTATTTTGTCTCCAAAAATAGCAAAAGAAAATAGCGAAAGAAGGACAATGATACGCGTAACGTGCGCTTATTGATAAACCTATCTGTCAATCCTTTGAGCTGTATTATAGACAGAATATTGTCAGACCCGCCGTACTATAACGTGGAGAGAATAGAATTTTTCTTCAGTTTTACGCACTACTCGTTTGCTTCCTTAGTACTTCCTTAGTAGTAGTAGTATCTTAGTACCTCCTGATTACTAGGCGATAAAGTAAACACTGAAAGGAAAACCCAGTAGACGCGCAAGTGACGCATTTGGGTTTCTAATGGAAACAAAAACATATATCCAACAAAATTTTTTTACCTGAGCTAGAAATGTCATTCTTGACGATAATTTTTACGGAATTTAAACACTATTTACCGCGGTTACAGCTTCAGTTTGGGCTACAAATCGCCTACGAGCTCATTTCAGATGTTCCTTACGCAACTTCACGAATGTCCTTTTGATGACATAGGTAAACCAGCAGACGCTATCGTGTCGAAATTTTAACAACACTCACACTCAATAACGATGCATAGTAATTCATCGGGCTTAGGCAGCCAACCCTTTACCAATGGGCTTGTGTGAGCTGGTGAACCATATAGCTTCATTCTTTTAAATTCGGTCAAAAAATCAATAACACAAACTACAGTCGATTTTCCGCTCGGACGCATCTAACAAATTTTAGAAGTTTGATAGTATAATATTGAAATTTTAGATCAACGTTCTCTAGCTAGAAAAAACGGATTGGCCCATAAAGCCTTGCCTCAATATAGCACCCCTTTTTTCTAGATATTAGGCCGCAACATCAGTAAGGACGCGTTTTTTCACTAAGCAAAGCACACCGCTTTACTGAAATTTTCCTTCAGTTTTTCCTCATCTTCTTCCATCTCTCGACCAATTTATTTATTCCTGCTAATCAAAAAAGTTTAGGTCTAATGCCAACGAAACTTGTAGATTTTGATAGTAATAGTAATCTCTAGACGCGAAGTCTGGAAAATACGGTCAGCTCAAAAAGACCTTCCACTCAAGCTGTCCTAGGGTGGCTCTCGCCCGCAGGGGTCGCCGTATACGCTTCGCCTTTGTCGTGGAGAACGATGATTCACCTTGTCTCTTAGATCGTTTCTATTAGGTAGTTTCGTTCAATCGATGCAACCATAATTCAGATTAAATCATGCAGAGATCCATGTTGACCATCCTGCATTTTCCACTGTATAAGGTTCTTCCGGCCCCAAACGCCACATTACGCAAGAATTATTTTCTTAGAATAGAAGTCTGGTTTATCTCTGGACGTATCTCCCGCGGACCTACTCATTCCTTTCTCTGCTTTATATCGATGCGAGGACATTACTTTTGGACATTTTGTGAACAAACCTATCATCGGGACCGCGTGCTATTTGGAATCAGGCAATAAGAAATGTCTATTTAGTTCATGTTCCTAATTTATGAGTACATTACATAGATTGAAGGCACCTGTCAATAGTCATGTAAGTACAGTTCATGTCCCTGACCCAATCCACTGGTTGTTTATTGACCGTCTTCCTTCAAAGGTGCCTTCAGGCGATTATCATCCACTTCAGATGGCTGACCTGAACGTAATGCATCCTCCAGATCCAAAATGTCATTATTGCGCAAACCATTTTCTAGCAGTCCTTTCAGGCATCGCGTTCATATTGAACACGGCACAAATATCCCAGTGCTGCTTAGGCAGGTTATTTGACCGCGGCAAAAGTGAAATAGAATGACTGTCGACTTTTCTTATCTGGAATTTGTTTATTTAGAACCCGACGTCAAGTTTCGTTCACTGCACAATTAAATTACAACGGATTTACTTTCGAACGGTCTATATTAAAAATAAACAAGCAGTAAAGGGAAAAGGGAACATGAAAGAACTCCGCAAAAAAACTAAATACGAAAGAAATTCCAGGCACCATAGGCACATGCTAGAAACTAAAGAGTAGACCAAACAGGACGTATCGTGGATGTTCTAGAAATTCATGGAACATCTGACACGCACGTTCATAACACGATATCGTCGATTTACAGAATACTCAAGATAAGATCGACATTTGAGTACTTAATTAGATTTTTTGGCTTGATGCTAGTAATCTAGTTAAGGTTTGAGATAAAAGATGACGAACATCACTAAATAACGTTTTCAACTCGTTTGAAGTCATACCTTATGCAAGCTTACAATTTCCACCTGTACAAGCCTGTGTCACGTTTGAGCTCTGACGGTCTGATCATTTATGTAAAAACTTTATATAACTATTTTATATGGCCCCGTCGTCCTGTATCGACTCCATCGCATTCTCTCCATAACATAATTCGTGTACGACCGACGCTGGAATACGGCCTCGTATGCAGACGTCCCATTTTATGCGCCTGATGCATAGGTAAACAAATACATTTAGCTTGCGTCGCCTTACATCGTGTGATAACTATGTAGGAGCAAGGAAGTGTCTCTCTACGGGTTCCAGCGTAGTATCTGCTTGCAGGTTCGAAGCTGCTGGCTTGCTTTAACATATCTAACGATTATGTTTACAAGCACATGTCTCTATCGATGCATTATTTATGATATTATCACTGTTTGATCACAGAAAGTGTATAAAAAAACTAAAATGGCCTATATCAAGTTAACGTGGGTGGTAGATTGGTTTGTCTGCATTGAAAAAAAAACATTATTTGAAGCTTTGTTATAGACAAGAAACGTAGACGCATCCGTATCGACGTAAAGCTTGGACGTCGAATTTGATAGAGGCTAAATCTCACGTTTAATGATATCACAACCGTGTTCGAATATACAGACTAGAGCAAGCGTTTATTGAGAGTTTGAGAGCTTCATCTCACCTTCCTTAGTTTTATCTCCGTTGTATGTAAAATGAAAACTGTCAGTAGATTTTTACGCTACCCTGTAAACTTACGTAAATTTTCGCTATCTGACTGTACGTGCTCGTTTCCATTGCTGGCTGCTGACTTACCGTAGTTACCGTTCACAATCACTTTCGTTTCTTTGTACGTACATTGTGTTCCGCCATGAAATAGATTTTATTTCGAGTTTAGGCTTCAAAAACGACAAAGCAGTGTATATTCAATTCCATTCTTATTCCTCACCGATCGTTGAGATCAAGATGTTATTGAATCAATCCTGGGTTGCGTGTATCGAAGAGATTCTATGAAAACGTTTTGCGGAGTGGAAAAACGTGGAACTGGAGCGCGCATCCCACCCGCGATCGACCTTCTGGAAAGGTTAGGTTAACCGTGAGACGAGCCAGGACACGATCGTCCTGGATGCCCTGTACCTAACGGGCTGTCACCAGACATCCTCGTGTATGACATCTACTCAAATAATCAGATTCTAGGAAAAAGACTTGACCAAAAATTACGTGATAGAGCTTTCGCAATGCGCGAATAGCCACTAGTACATGATCTACGTGTTCGATAGATGTTCATGATCCCACCACCCAACTAGCACGGAAGTGAACAACGGCACTATTTCTTTCAATATAGGAAGTTAGCTAGATTTGTAAACATCTAAAAGCTCTAAGGCTTTTTCTCTGTTTAAGATTTTGGGTACACGTAGGAACAATCAGCTTCCTTCATACACCGTCGGAGTGTCTCATGCCTCGTTGTACTAATGCCCGTGTACTTTTGTCATGTATTTTGTAGCTCCAATTTGATTCATTAATCCACGTCCGAGCTATGGTTTTTATCCATATATAAAACGTAACAATGTTTTTCCCGATAAGACACACTCATGTATATAAGAGCGCTCCTACTTACCACACTGTGTGGACAGTGTCACGTCACCCTTCGAACTTCGCTGCGATAATGCTAATGATAGTTTGCTTAATCATTGCAATGAAAGAACTAGTATGCTGTTAAAGAGCGATTCCAGTGTTTCAAGGAGTTTTGCCACCTCGGCGGACGTAGCAAGTAAGTTTATACGATGAATAAAATACCTGGCACAATTCTATAAACACTAACGTGACGTAAATAATGGATTTTCGAAATATGTCATATATAAGCCTTACCCCCCAATAGACCTATAAGACCCCCAACAGACCAATAAACCTAGAAGCGACAGTGATTATCTTCATGTGTAACGACAGTTGTTTCTGTCGTTACACAACAACCAAGTACGAAAGAGAAGATTTGATTTTGTCAAGGATTTGTGTTTGCGTCTGTGTATAGTGGATCCATACATGTATAGTCTATAAATGTTGTCAACAAAAGTTCATACTCGATATGTAGCATACTAGTTCTTGCTTTTTGAGTCCGAATACCTAATGGTAGTCTTCTTTCTAGCGATTACATACTAAATCAGCTTCGATGTCAACTATTCTTCTCCATACTAAAAGTGTTTTTAGCGAATAAAAGTTTGTCGTCATTTTTCTTTCCACACTGGGCAACGTTAAAAACATACATTTCTACTAAAGTCATCCACTCTTCCGACAAACCTTCTTATTACTGTTAGTTATGATTTATCGTTTACGTACGCTCACGGACCGGTGAAATGAGAGCAGTGTAGGAAATCCAGTTAGCAGCGACAAGGCCTAATTGATCAGCACAAATACGACCGCTGTATGAATGTTTACATGGTTGAATTGTAGATTTTGTATTGTCACCACTGTTAATCTCTAGCGACCGAAAATTTGATCTCGTAGGCTGACGCTTAAGTAGCCTAACTCGATGCCTAAATCTTCATGGCAAGTGTTTGCTTCTTAGGCAACCATCGAAGGTCATGGTTCGTTTTCATACAGATTGTTAAGTGGCGCATAAATAATAAAGACGGCCCAATCATGACCAGTCTCAAGGACCAGTCCAGACTTACCCTCATGTCTATGGAAACTATTGGATTAACGTCCCATCGGAGGAGAGACTTTTCTAGCAGCCATGAATTTTTGGGCTAGTGAAATAATCTTCTGATTGCGACTAAGATCGAAGAACATCTTCGTATTCTAGAGGTTTCATAAAACTAACGGTATTGTGATATGCTTCCACTCGAGAGAATGCCGGAAGCACCTCATAAACTTAACGGTCCAATATCTTTGGATTAACTATTGGAGAACATTTATTCCAATGGGAATCAATCAAATGGTCGATTGCTTTGCGTACAAGAGAGAGAATAGTTTATTGTCGAGACGATTGGTCTCCCTTTTCGCATATTCAATGGGACTTACGGAGCTAAGATATGTATCTGTGTACATAATGCACGGACGTTTGCATGTGATAGCATTAAATGTACGGATAAGTAACTCTTTCTTCCGCTATACCAGTAGAGAAACAGCAAGAAGTCGAAGTTCAATTTTAAAAAACAAATATCTTGTCGTTCTTACTTGTTGCTGTAACGGCCTCACCGGCACATGTCTCAAGTGGATTTAAAGCGAAACCTTAGAGCTTCTAAAACTCTAGTCACACACGTGTATAGGTTTGCCTGCAAGCCTATCTAAATTGGCGGACGGAATGTTGTTTCGCAAGATATACTTTTTAGCCAGACACACAATAATCAACACTTTGAATACTTCGGTCTTGAAGAAGCTCATTTTCTATCGCATCGCTTGTCTAAAACGGGACTTTTTTCAACAGCTGCTGAGAGCTTCTGAAAGATACAAATTTTAAATATTTCCCAGTTTTCCGAGATTCTGAGATGAAATGTTTGCCTCAAGATTTTCGGTGAGCAATTTCCTTCAATTGAAGAAATGTGAACTTGCAGCAAATAAGCTTGCATTCATTGAATAAAAACAAAGTCCTAAGTAATTTAACGAACTAACAAAAAAAAAAAAGGCGTTGAAAACTTATTACCAGATCTACCTTTAAAATGCAAATAGCTTATACTTTAAGAATGTTTGAAAAAAACGTTTTAAACATAATAATACGTTGAATAGTTTTTACATTTATATTAGAACATCAGATATTTCGGCTCGTAATACCGAGGTATTTTTAATCATCAAATTATTAGAGTGTTAATCAGCTAGATGGCTATAGTATATCTACACACTTTTTTCTAGTTGCTGTCAAGATAGTTAAGCTAGCATAAGGAAGACGTATAGTAAATGATATTTAAATTTCTGCCCCCGAAAGTATTAGGCTGAAGACTTCCGCGTGCAAATGGCCCTCTTCAGCTGTTGTTTACTTCTCATGTACCATTCAAAAGCGCCCCTTCTGCCCTATCAGCAGTAGAGTTGTAACGATATTTTGTTGCGAACTCGAAAAATATTTTCAAAAATTCGTATTCTAAGTACAAAAAAATGTATTTTCAAGTTCAGAATATACTTGCCTTGTGCACGATAACGAAACGATCTTTAAAACGACTGCTTAAAAGTGCTTTGCCAAGTTTGAAAATGGTATCTGGGTCCTACAGAAGAGCTCTGGCCGGCAGTTTGGGTCTGATGACAATTATCGGAAGGCATTTTTGAAGGAAGTCAGCCCACAAACAGCCCGGAACGGCGAACTTCAGCATTTCGCTTGTTGTAAATTTATCTCAGCCATTCTCGGCCAAAACGGCCGGTCCCAAAAAGGTTATCGTTCTTTTTTAGTTTAACATAGATCTTAGATAGCGTTTTGATGGCGTAAAGCCTGATTGCGCTGTGATAACGTCTAAACATGTAGCCTTCCAAAAATATTTGGAATTGGAACCCAAAAATTTGGAACAAATTGATTAGTGTAATTTTATTTATTGCACCATTTGTACTTTGTGTCACATGGCGTAAAACCGACTACCTGCCTCGATCTCTCTTTCATTTCTGGTTCGAATATATTCTAAATAATAAATAAATGAAATCCAATAAATAAACCAAAGACACATCCTGTTCATATACTAGGTATAGCGTGTTCGACTATTAACCTCACGTATACGTTGCGTAGGAGGTTTTATTGTGAAAATTCTGTGAAAAATGTCTTCGGATATGGCAGGGATATATATAATAAGCAACTAGCCATGTCGTAGTATACGCGAGAATCTTGCCGTATGCCACAAGAAGTAGAAGTGAAAGCAGTTCTGTCGCCTTTAGAAGTTTTCTCCTTCCTGCCATCTCAGAAGACGATGCAAGATCTCTATTACAAGCCATCGGATCGAATGAGCTTAGTATAGTAAAGCCATTTAAATTATGAGCGGCAAGACTTAAATAACGAAAGCTGTTGATATTTTCATTCTCCTTAAGGACGTCAGTACCATAGCCTGAGGCGCTGACACATCTTGTAGACGGGCTGTATGTACCCTACTTAGCTGTTGCATTTTACATTTTTAGACGATTACCTTGCACTTGAGTCTGTCTTAGAATACGATCTTCCATGACTTCGATCATAGCTTTTTTGGTCACAACTTGATTTTAGCTTGAGATAACTGAGATTGATACTCGTCCTAGAGAAAGCAATGGGTGTACTTTCCGTATACTATTGAATTCTCCCGCACTTTTAAATGCCGTTAGGCTTCTGACTCAGCGTGAGTATGAAGTATGAGTATAACAATGTATTTAATTGGTCACCGTTAAAAGTAGTCTCAAGCAGTTGGGTTTTTAAAATGATGCTTACCTTTATAGTGCAGCAAGGATTGGAGCAAAAATAAGCTGTGCTTGTAGCCATTGCTGCCGCTTCCAACTCTAGACGCCTACTAATTCTCCGCATCAAGTTGGTGAAAAATGTGACATGTTTCCTGCAATCTCCGATGCAGCCGTGTATACATTATGTATTGCTTGACTAACTTCTCAACCATAAACAGCATCTTCGTACAATAGGAAACGCAATTCCCCGAGGCCAGTAAATGTTCCTATATGATTTACAATGGACACGACCGCGTATACTTAGGCTGAATGGACATAAGCCATGGCCGGGTTCATACGAAGTGTAAGAGAACATTATTTACGGCGTGGAGCCTCAGGCATGTATCCATTCCCAGTTTCCGGTTTGACCCTTCCGGTCGAGCCGCTTACTACAGTAAAGACCAAATTACCTGAGCGATCCATTTGCGATAATCATACCACACATTTTTCACAGCTATCTTATATTTTTACATCGAGAATTACAATGGAACAACAGGAAAATCTATGGATGATAACCTCTCGTATAAAACGAAGGCAAAAATTGTAGGTCGAGTGAGGTTATCAGTTATGCAACAGTTAGGATTTTTGAACGAGGCCCTTCTTCTCCTTCAAGCCTTGCCTTTGACCACTGTTATTCTGTTAACTTCGAATGAAAAGAAATCTTGGACTATCTTAATAGTTAGCATTTGCAGGGATCTTTACTTGTAAATAATTTACCGTCCGCTAGTCAGCTCCACCAATAATGAGCTTAACCGAGCTTAATCTGTATATATATGGCACCAGATCCTTGTCATCGCTGTAATCACGGTTAAATGCAGCCACAGCCAGAACACCGTTGATGACGTTAGATTGCAGATTGAATTGAGGCCATTTGCTAGCAGTGACAGTCATTGACTTCAGAGGTAATTAGTCCTAATGAAACAATGAGCGGTCATCACATTGCCTGCCAATACCGACCACCCAACTCAGCAAGGACTGACAAACTTTTAACAAGATGCTCTGGAAATTCCCCACAGTTCGTCACTTTGTTTCGGCTCGAGTGTTTTTCTCCGTAAACGTTTTACTCTGCTTGAAATTTCGTCACCTAACGAGCAAGACCAGATTGTCAGTTACTGCTAATCTGTAATTATACAATATATGCAGTGTGAAGCAACTGCGTGAAATATATGGTATCATTCTTTGTCCGACCTGAGGAATCATTCGGATATAATATATCCTTTGTGGGCCAGGAGAATAAACGGCTCTTTATCCAGCCCTTCAAATTTCCACTGCAATTCAAATATATTCAAATAATTTTTGTGCTTACGATCATAATTTCAGGTAATCTACTTAGGTGGTCAAATATTACATCAGCTCCAAGAGAACTCGGATTTATGGTAAAAATAAATTTTCCGATTAAGTTTTGAATTGAGATGGCTAAAGGTCAGTGATTATGTATCTCTTATACACTTCAAGGAGGAACGAGGGGAGATGTAATCATTGCTTTAGGCATCCTAACTAGGAGAAATCAGGAGAAAATAAGCATAGCCTTTATCGCGCAGTAGGAAAATTTTCAGTTACAACACTATTTTATAGGGTGCAAAAGCAAGCCCTTCGCGCGAAGAAGAAGAAAATATTCGAAAATAAGCAAGAGCTTATTTTGTTAGCACAAAAGTCCTGAGTAGTCCGATTCGAGGTTCATAAATTAACTTTCGGCTCTTTGTGTGAGCCCTGCCATATGAATTGATCAAAGTGGCCATTTTGAACAAATTTTATCTTTACATTACATTTGCCCACTTGCTTCGCCCCTCACTCACTCGCTGTATTTGGTATACAGCGAGTGTATGAGAAGGTCTGGGTTGTGGAATTGCTTCTACTCGATATCTTCCTGTCCTCTGCAGGAGTGAGCCATGTGATAGGATCGCATACAGACAGAGAGCCGTACACTTTTGCAGTATTATGTAGATCGATATCGGTATAAAGACCGCTCTACAGCGGTCTGAACTATATACTTATCTTACTTTTTTGAGAAGCTAACTCTTCTGCGCATCCAACGAAACGGTACCAGACGGCAGCTATTCTACGTTACTCTCCTACTTTGTCGGCCTGCAACACTTCTATTTCGCGACACGCCCGTTTATGAGTAGTCAGTCGTATTTAGTCACCAACTGGGATAACACTTGTTGTAACGAAAAAGAAAAAAAAAACATAGCAACCAACAAACATCAAACAAGCGTTGGTAGTACTTAAAACATGACGCAGTATTACTTCTACATGTGTACGAATCTGCGCGAACGAAACTAGATATCATGCTAAAAACTATTGTGTTTCATGAATATAAAACACTATCAAATCGGTTTCAATACAATTACTTGTACAAAGTGCGGAATGCAAACCTATTTCGAAAGATCTACGAACTGTTCGAGTGTTGAAACATACACGCAACATCAAAAAAAAGACATTGATGATTATTTTGACCCTGAGATCCGCGCTTAGGGTGGTTCAGATTAAGGGCGAATCGAAAACAAATATATAGTATTACCGCATATCTTCTATCTGTCATGAGTAGAGGCTTATATGGGAGAAA
This sequence comes from Varroa jacobsoni, assembly GCF_002532875.2. Lineage (NCBI taxonomy): Eukaryota > Metazoa > Arthropoda > Arachnida > Mesostigmata > Varroidae > Varroa > Varroa jacobsoni. The sequence goes on from NW_019214484.1 coordinate 22,691, forward strand.
ACTCGAAAGCTGTTTGTTTTTTAGTTTTGCACTTAACGGAACGCCACACTAAAATGATAGATAAGATAGGTAGTTGATACCGATATTGACATGGTGCGCAAGAGACCGTTTAGGCCCACATGCATTGAAAACGAAATAAAAATTCACTGACAAAATTCATGACCATACAACTTCTGTGAAACATCGTCGCTGCGCAGGTATACCATCAGCGCCCGCAGGCCATACCCGTCATGCCCTTAACTTTGACCTAGTCGAAATGTTAAAGGCATTTAGCGATTGCTTCACGTTATACATTAAAGACGCTTGTCACACGTCATGGACGCCTTATGGAAGGACTTCAATGTATCATTTTTTTTCAAGCAGTCGGAAGCAGTATGCATTCCTGCACAATTTAGCATAGTAGTCGCTTCATTTTATCCCACTATGTAATACAGATATATATTTGTTCGATTTAACATACTCATAGATAAATTCTATGGACGAACTACTAGCCCATCTGCTCGGTCATGACGACTAGTTGCGCGCATTTTAAATGGGTTCAAGGTAGCTTTCTCCTTCAACCTAAACCCACAATCGGTAAACGTCTTTTGGCGCTGCTTAGATGTATCTGGTTAAAGTTGGCCCAGGTGGTGTTTATATTACACGATCGCGGTAGGTACGGCAATATATCGTACTTGTATCTCAACGCTGCTTTGGCTCCGTTCAGATCGATAGTCGTCACTGTTATTCTGCACCAACCTGGTATTTGAAAATTGGTTTTTTTTTAGCATACTGATAACGCTGGGTAGTTATAGAGGGTTTTATCCGGAAAGTCGGCTTCAGCACGGAAAGCGGGCATGCCGATTCTACCGACCGATTTAATGAGCATTTGCCGTTGTTTTCTCACACTACTACTGTTTTCCCACTATTTCGCCCGACCAAACATTGTTTTGCTTTATGTCGAACCTCTTAGACTTGAAAACCTTCTGTATTGTTAATTGCTACGTTGAAAATGTCATGCCCATGTTTTTTACAACATCCATAAAGAGTGTTGGATTTTTTTTATTTGAATCTGATTGTCTCCAAACACATCGTTTGCACCATTTAGCTAGACTTAGGCAAAAATAAATGGAAGCTTTTCTCTAACGTTCCAGTTTTACACCTTAGAGAAATGGCAGTTGAGTATAGATTTGACATTTTAAGGAGCCAGTAACGCGCTGTTGCAGCCGTAAGTTCACTTCAAATGTCGAATCGCCATAAGCTCCTAAAACATACCCCCTAATTATTATTATATATCATATTAAGCATATAAACCTTTATTTTTTTTTCTATAGCCTTTTACAAATTAATATTTTTAAGAGGTCCAGGATTAGAATCCCAATTAAAGAGTAGCTGATTATTATAGACAGGTTTCAATTAATCTCGCAAGCTTAGAACAGTAAGCAGACCATTGATTCTCTAAAACTTAAAGGTTAGACCGCACTTTTCGGCTGCTTGGAAGTCTTTAGATATGTAGATTCGAAATATATCAAAAAGATCATAATGACGCCAAAAGTTCTTACTTTACAAGATTTTTTTTAAAAAGATTACACGGATACCGTGAATAAGCCAAGTCTTCTATAGAAAAAAAAGAGTTTATTCTTATTGGTTACGCTTGAGTGTTTATTTATATGGCAGATATATCTACGTTGCCTGAAAGTGTTATGCGGCTAGCAGTCTGAAAAGCGAGCTAACATCAATTAAACATAGAAAGAGAATTGGTCTCAAAGTGCACTGGCGTAAAGCAATTTGAAAAATTCTATAAATAACCATTTAAGCTGACCGCTTACTTCGGTAACCATTGAGAGAGATTACTGACATGGATAGTGTGTGGTCATCTGGTCGAAAGCATTAGCGGCACCAAGAAATATACCCACCGCTACGTCCTTTATTCTTAAAATCTCTCACTTTGGAAGGGGACAAAACCGAACGACGTGAAATCATTCTGTCAACTGATAGGTACATAGCTTGACAGCGAATTTAGGTTTTCTTCACAACAAGATGCCTAACAATGGTGCAGCGCCATCCTCAATACCTTGATTACCGTAGGTGCAGGCACCAACCAGAGGCTCTTTTAGATCATAATGATCTGCGTAAAGAGGTAGCCTGTGTTCTTCTAGTCTTCAGTTAATTTCAGCAATAAGCTCACTCAGCCAAAATCCCGACAGGAATGACAGTTTATTCTGCCTACTAGACTTTGATCGTTGTCTTCCACTTAACTTCTTCTGAGCTATGAGGATTACGTTTTTACAGTTACTGCTTTTCTTAAAGTTAGGATCGTTTGACTCCTGTATAAATCTCAGCACTTCTAATCACTGAGTCTTTCTTAAAGTCTCTTTATTGTATTCGTTTTTCTAGAGGATTTGAATCACACTAGGGTTCGGAAGGTAGGTTCCCTATAGATTTCATATGTTAAGGTGTGTTGCACGTACGGGCATTCCAATCTTACTGCTTGTTAGCACGAGAATTAACGGCTGTACTTGTCTTCGTCGGATTTGAAAAGAGCCTCGGGTTTTCCCAAAAAAAAAAAAAAAAAAAAAAAAAAAAAGAATTCTTATGTGAATTCAATTGGAAGGATCCATTTCAGGATACCCTCTAGTGTTTTGTTAGCATTGAGTTTAACTTCTGTCTTTGTCTGTACTGTGAGCTGCAAACCTCCTGTCGGGGCGCGAACTCTATACCCTTCGGAGTTTCTACTTATGTGAACTATTCCCATATATGGTATCCCACAGAAGAGGCAACTTTTTGGTCTTTGGCGCTAAACTGTGATTTACCTTTGCCTCAGCTATTTCTCAGCGTATGTTTGTATAGACTGGCCAGCTCCTTCGGAATTCGCTCTGCGCACAGTGAGTCCCTGCAGCCTTTCCTCGATTAAAATAACGCCTTGATCCGGCAGTCGGCGTTTTTGCACGGCGTTAATAGTCACTGCCGAGACTACGTTCGGGAACCCGCTGAACACAGTTTTGGCCACTGGTGCGGGGACGCCATCCTGTTCAGAGACGTTTCTTTAGTTGGTATTTCCTATCGGGCCTTTTTCTTTCCGGACCAGCTTAGCCATGGCCACCGGCATCAGGTCCTTCAGCTCGACTCCTTCTTTTTCTAATATTATTCAAGTGTAAGCCTCATAAATATGTGTCGATCCTCTAGCCTTCGATCACTCATTGGCTAGGTTTGATTCGCAGTTAGCTTGTGCAGCTTAAACGAACTTCACTCTTACTACTACTAGAGCTGGCACATTCAAAGTTGAGTCATTTTTTTTTGTTTTTTTTTTTACCTAAATGCTTATGCACATTACAAATGAGCTTGTTTAACAACAAAAAAACTTCGAAACACTAAAGATATTTAATTTCATTTCAGTTAACTTGATTTGAATTTATTCGTGTTCATTTTAGTGCCCTATGATAAGGGTGTGGTCATAAAATAAATGTGTCGATTGTATATCACACATCGTAAATCTGTAGAGAATCACCCTAAATAGCATATCATTTGTATAGAGGAATCCTGAACAAACTATATCTGAATGAGTGTATGAAACAGATCGGCGAGACACTTGGCAGTCCGACCGAATCTCTCTGCGGAAATGAGCAAGCATCCTCTCATGCCTTTCAGCCACCTCGAGCAAGTCACATATCTATCTACGCGGGTCCACGCCTTTTCGACGCAGTTAACCAATATTTTTATGAATATCAGCTGAGGATTCATATGGAAACACAGTACGCTATATAGCACTTCGTCTAGGTGTTGTTCATTGAAGCTTGGCTATATCTGACGAAGAAACTCGAACGATTTTCCTATTCTACGGAAATCTATATGTACAGAAAAATAAATACGTTTTAAAGACATAGTAAAATGTATTTTACATCAGGAAGCATACTTGAAATGTAAGATGAACTAGTCGAGCTGCATTTTAGAAAAGAAAGCATCAAATACGTTAATTTTTAGGAAGAAGTGCTGAATAAAATTCTGAGAAAAGTTCACTCAGTTGTCTGTACATCGAGTATTCTAGTGGTTATAACACCAGTCGTCTTCTGTTTTATAACGTAACAGGCGAAATAATGCTAAACAGGATATATTAAGGAACCTCGCTGCGCTAAGAACGCCAATCTTCAATTTTACAACTGTTGAGGTTGAGTTTGTGTGAAAGATGGGCTTCCTCTTTTTCACCTCAAACCACGCACTGAAACAGAGAATTCAATTAGTGTGTCATCTGCACGTCTTGATCCTTTTTGGAAACAAAGTTCTTGCTGAAATTCAGCCTCTCGCGTATTAGAATATACCACTAACACTAAAACCTTATTATCTGGATTTTTTTCCCACCATAAAAAAAAGGCTATATCATAAAGCTAAATAAAGCATTTCTTTGATACCCTTGTTTAGCATTACCTACTAAAGATCTCAATGGATAGCCTTATCGGAAACAAAATATTGGACTGTATATCATAAAATTACTAACAGCGATTTAAAGAGTATGGTATAACAAGTTGTACAATATAAAAACAATCCGCTAGAGTGGTTATACAATAGTAGTAATATTTACCGTTGACTACGTTTATTCGTAGCGAATTAATCGAGAAAACCTAACAGAATCTAGGTCTTTTGCTTATTTTCACTCGGGGGCCTCAGTTTTTTACAATTTAAAATAACGAGCAGGGAAGACATCAAAAATGTTTCACGGATCCATGTATATACGGGCCAAGAGACATTGTGAGGTGTCAGCCATCTTAGCTAACGATCGAATCTATACCTCTGGTGTCAATTGCGCGGACCCTTCCAGCTCGGCCCCACTAATTGCCCCTATGTCTATGCCACCGCCTTACTCTCGTTTCCGCCCTCCCTTTCGCCTTTCACTGTTCTTGTCTTGTTCTTCATCATCGGGATGTGATTAATGTAATAATGTAGCTCTAGCCGGCGAAATGATGATGGAATTATTATACATCATGGTCAGTGACCATGGCTGACAGCCACCCCTTAGACCAGATCTGTGTATCTCTGTGTACGGGTCGTTCGATTCCGCGTCTTGCATTTTCTGTTTGGCTGGCTGGATGGCTGGTTGGTTGGCCATGTCTGAACACAAGGTGTCTGCTTGATCTATTGGCGATCTACGTGCGTTGCATTCAACGATCATTACTAATACGCCAACGTTTATCATATATACATATATCATCATTCGAGTGGCACGCCCTTAACCGTCCGACAGTTATGTAAATGTATTACGGCACTGACTTTCGCTCGACAGGCTTGGTGGTGTTGAAGCTCCATAGCTCACTTCATTGTCTGAATCACTTCCATTGCGCATGTGTAAACTTAGCTACGAAATATTCTTTGCCTGTTCAAGTATTTGTCTTCTAATTTCTCACAGATTTATAAAAAAATTTAAGTAAAGGGCTAAGGAGAAACTTCCCTAAGTAATCCAGGCTACTTCCAGTGCCTTCTGTAATCTGTCAACTATACCGAGGCTTTAACGCCACACATTTCTGACAAACAACTACCTCTGAATAAGTTAGCACTGTATTTTAAAAAAGGTATTTATTCAACAATATATCAACACCCATAGCAAACGCAAATAGCATTTTGGCTGCATGAACATTTGGATCCTGCGTGTTGTCTACTATACCTAGTTAAATACAAGAAAAACACTGATAAAGAGAGAGATAAATAAACTACCTGTGAATGACTATATTTCAACACAACTCCATTAGTCCATTGTTAAAGACGTCCCGGGGTATTTCTGACATTTATTATTAACTATAGGACTATATTTTCGGCAATCGTGGCTTGATTCTTCTCTTGACAAACGTTTGTCCCATAAACCCCATGTTGACCATCGAAGTCCGCGTTTTGCAGGTACTGCGAATAGGCTCGTTAAGCCTACGTCGATTGGACAGGTAGCCAATTGATATGTTAGACCTGTAGCTAAACAGGGGAGCCTAAGTCCCATTCACCACAAGAGTCAGGACTTTTTTTAGGCGATTGCTCTTTTTGTTTATAACACGGCCACCTGAAATTTAATAATATAGACATAAGTGCTGTATAATATTAAACAACCTCTACATCAACCTGGAGAAAGTTATCTCATCAATTGATATATACCGTCCGTGTCTAGCTAACCTGCATATAGGACACGATGCATATTGGTCCCTCGCAAGCCACGCTCGGACGCAATGAGCGTGAAAATTATGACCGCATGGTAGTCCACAAAGAGTATCCCCTTCAGATTCAGTGATGCGCTGTATCTGTTGGCCATCAGTAGTTTTTTCATCTACTGTTTTTAAATTTTCTGGCCGTTTTTCTTGCACAGACAAGGTAGCACCACGGTACCGCTCAAGGCAAATGCTGCACACTAGGGAAGGTATCATACCAGCCGGAAATTTCGTATATTCGAGCAGTGCTGTTTCAAACTTCTCATCTGAGGATGCTAGAAAACAAACAGTGATTTTATATCATATATATAGGAACATAGAATAGTCGTACCTAGCAGTTAGTGCAGGCTAAGTAAAAGATCGTTTACATGCTCTTAATCGTATATATTGGTAGCCTATAGACATGCAGGATTGTTGTCAATGGTTCACAGATGTTGGTTGCCGTCATTGGTATTCTACTGGGTTTACTCACTGGGCTGCGTACACAGAAAGGGCGCTCATATTAGCTAGATGAACAAATTCATACCTTCACTGAGCTGTACGATGCGATTAGCAATGGAGCTATCATAGGTGAAACGCCATCTTGGCAGATGGTTAATGTAATCTAGCGCCGCAAGTGGACAGTGCAGGAGGTTATCGTTAAGGTTGCTCTGGCCCGTCGGCATTGACGTATGAGAATTCTGTGCTAAACGCTGAATGGTCGTCGGCTGTAGGGGCCAGAGAAATTGATTGATGAGGACCACAGAGTGTTGATTGCTACGCTCGATCCAGGATAGACGTGTTCGGGGCCGAGGATAGGGGGATTCCTGGAGTAGTGGTCTTGCAGGTGGATCTGGTTGAGGTCTATTTGTTTCATGGCTTTGTCTTCGTTGTATTTGTCCCGGAGGAACCAGACCAATGGAACGCCAAGAGAAAAGTCCTACCGCGCTACCAAAGAAGAACACACTCACGGCGAGCATTCGAATAGAACTTACGAAAGGCCAATGAGCAACGAGAAGGTGGCCGACATTCGAATCGCAGAAGTACCCCTGAACAATGACAGATAGGGCTCGGTCTGCTAACCAATCAATCCATTTGAATTTAATCTGCGCGAGAGCCACTGCTACAAGCCATAGCGCAACCATGGTTGCGTTGTACTTGGCCACACGCCAAAGCCATGAGATCACGTGTTTTGCGCAACACGATGATTCAATAATAAATAGTTCAATACATAGCAATAGATTAACCAATGTTAAACTAAGAGCAAATAGATCCTGGCCCTCAGGTAGTCTGAACTTTAAAAATATTTCCAGTCGTCGAAAATTCAAAGCTTCACCACGCTCTGCTCCATACACATAAACAGAACAAGGACTCAATGATGAACTGCCAGGGGTCAAAATTAAGTATGTGGCCGTTGACCGATCTACAGTTTCTTCCGGCAGAAATGTAGCATTTAGACTTGCTAGATCCGGGTCGATTATCCCAACGTCAATGCGATCTGTAATAAATGGATTGTTTCCTTGTTTATTAGAAACAATGCACCACATTAGCTTTTAACTAGCAATTAGCAAGAACAAAATTCAGTGTAACAAATGGGACAGGACATATAATACACTGCGTTAAGGTAGTTCATATGAAACTGGTAGACACGACAGCTCATACTCAGTGATACAGATGGATTAAAGGCTATGCCGTCTTCTTTTATTTCGCGATGATGCAGTGGTAACACGTTTATCTCATGAACCTAGGCAAATGTGAGATGGTCTGGGCTTAAAACCAGGCGAAGATACAGTGTGGTTCGCGTTAAAAACCAGCCATCTGGGGCAATGCTTAAAGGGCAGAACAGAACGTAGGCTCAAAACATTTGTCTATTTCTGGGAATCAACCAATGGGATTGGAATCGTTATCCTTTGACGATGCCTGAAGAAGTTCAGGGTCGATCTGCATCGCGGCAACGATCGCCAAACGTTATGGCCAAGTAACTGTAGTTAATAGAAAAAGACATTTCCAAGAGCACGAATAGAATACAAAACTGTTAATTCATTCTAGACGTACGCTTTAAGACCGAGACAGTTGTTATCGGTCCTATCCTGTTGCGTACGCTCCTGTTGGTCACACGTATTAGACAGCTGTGTTACCCGCTATCATACTCACCTCGAAACCGCAGAGCAATTGCTGAAAGAAGAACCGGAGTCTGATTAATATCAGACACGAGTAGCAATTTCAATTTTGCCTTTGATGATCCTCTGCCAGATTGAGGAAACCGTTTCCAGGACAATAAGTCGGCTGCATGAAAAAATACAATCAATTGACTTAAATATAGTCTACAATACGTTTTTTTTTTTTTTAAATCAATCATATATAAACGTACTAATTAATATATAAGTATAATCTATAGGTATAAGTACCCTGGTAAACGCGTTGGACTTTGCTGGCTAGTTGTTTAGCAATCCATCCAATCACCTGACGCGTCTTATGGAGATTATACAAGCTGTGCCACGCCATCTCTTTCAATGCTGTTGCTTTCTGTGTAGTACTTCTATTCACGTGTGTAGGCGTTTGATTTCTAGGGAAAGCCAGCACAAGTTGAGGTACAATCCAGTTTCTCCGTTCACAAGTCCTACGAAAAAAGAAATGTCGCTCTACAGAAGTTTTGATTTAGGTCTTGTTTTACGACCCGACGTGATTTGTTGAGGCCACTAACGGTCTAAAATCGAAACGCTGTCATTTCTGGTCTCAAGCTCTGAACAGGAATACATATTGTACCTATGGTTACATAATAATCCGATTTGATGCTGGTGCCATTGCATAACAACACATCTGCTACTCCTGTCTATATTTGGATGAAAAGCGATTGGGTAACCCATTTTGCAGAAACAATAGTAACCCTAACAAGAGCAAGATGAATTATAAACGATATATCTAAAAGATCAAATGCGACAGGTCACCACTATAAATTTTGTCTGCTTATAGCCTAGACAACTGGCTGAAAATAAAAAAAAAGCTGCCGGATTAGGTTATTGAAGGGGCAAAGTGTCCGCTTCAACAAAATAGAAATTATTGCTTGGACTCACGTAAAACGTATCTTTCAGTATTCGAACTTGCATTGTAGATTTAAGACGTCTCTAAGTACCACAAGGTAGATTCTATCATAGATGAACAATAAATTTATGGTGCTAGCAGTTATGAGAATGCGGAAAGCTCACCTTACCATTTTATAGGGCGGGGCAACGAAAATCACTTTATTTTCTTGAATGTGTACGCATTGCGGCAAGGTACCTTTTGATTTCACCAGCGAGAAAAAATTAATATGGACGGAACCAGACCATCTGATGGCCACTATATTCTCTCAGTTCGCGTTCAATGAAGACGTACATAAAACTCTGTTATTATGAGCTGTCCTCAGTTACAAAACATGCGGTGAAGAAAGAATAGACGTTGGCAAGTATAAATGAGATCCTCACCTTCACGATTTATCCCCTTGCTTTAATTTTCTTTTTAAATGTGGCCGAAATATAATCTGCACAACATCTCCTGCCAGCAGGTTATGTTTAGCAGTGGAAAATATTGCTATCGGCAATACATTCGAGAAATCAATATTTCTTATTCGTGTTCTGACTTAATTAACAGTAAAATGAAACGGTTTCGTAAAGTTGGGCACAGAGGCACCAGATTCGAAGAGCTTTATAACATAGCTTGAATGTGGGTTGGTCATCTGGACGTAGTTTCTGCACTTAACGCGGCGCTTTTATGATGCGATATATACTAATTCGTTTTGCAGTGGAGTTGTGGCCACTCGCTATTGAGTGGCAGTTGTGGCGTTGTATTGCAAGGAAAATGGAAGGTTCCTAAAACAGATTGTTTTTTTTGCATACGATCGTGACCATGGATAGATGCAAAACCGTAATCTTTGCATGAACTTAAGCGAAAAATAATTGGTGGCTAATGATGAGTAGAACAAGTATAGTTTAACCTTCGATCGATTAGGTTACTCTTGTTTCAGTGTTTTCGATATCGACTTCGGCCGGTATATTCTGCCTTACCTATTGTATGGCCTTAATCGCACCCCGCCAACTTGTCATCCGTTTAGCCTTATGTTAAATTTCCTTAACACGAAACATCCGATTACTGGCATTAAACAGATCGTGTTGTAGAGAGCACGAAATCATAGCCATAAGTAAGAGGTAAGTCGCTGGATGTAAAACTACAGCGGTTTCGGCCATGGAACTCAATGTGTTTATTAGACAGTACGAAATGTATATCGCCTAGTAAGTTCAATCAATATCGTTAAGTCACGGGGATGCTTACACAAGATTGTTTACTCATTTAGTAGCTTTATTACAAGTTTGAACTAACCGCTTTTGTCAACTTTATTCTTCGCAAACGATATACCTACATAGGCATTATGTACTCTGACAGAACCTCCGTCATCGTCCACATCTATAGGAGAATACATGCCATTTTCTGGTATAACGAAATTCAAACAACGCAAGTCATCAAGAATTATCAAAAAAAATAGTCTGCAAGCGTTCCCATTATGAGCTCGTTGTAGGAAACCGCTCGAAACGAGAAGAGCACCACATTTTCTAAACAGATGCTGGATTTCTGCAGCCAACGATGTGGACCGTAAAAAAACAGGTGCCTATGGGTAACCCATTAAACGTAGACATTGAGAGATCCAATTGATTCGCTTAATTCATGGGACAAGCACTGGCGAAGGCCGCTTCCCCTTGAGGGAGCTTTTAATGAGGTAAATGTTTTGGTTGTGGTTTTAGTGGCTTAGTAATTCGGTCAAAGGAGTCTGACGTATTCAATCTCGGTATGTTCAGCTTCCTAGGAGAAAAACTGGCGTGTGAAGGCTTTACCTTTCGTGGGGTTAAGCTGAGTCATTGCTGATTCGTTAAAGTTAGGATCGTGGGGATGCCTCGCAGCACTATGTAAAGGTCCCAGCTTTTTGTGCTTTCGTCCGTACAGTAGAACAAAGAGACAAGATAGAAAAGAACTGCAGGGATCTCTTGCTGTACGCCCGTTGCAGAAGGAATCATAGTCTTTTTAGAAGCACAGGTGCAGCCGTCATCCATAGACCTTGTTTATGAAACAACACTCTGTCCGACAAAATCTACTGCGGAAGAAGACTCTAGTCGACACGTATGGTACCCTCTAAACTTTTTATCTCCTTCATCCCAGTTCCTGAACATGTATAGTCTCGGTGAATCTCTGGTGAGCGCTTCTGGATGCGACCTTAACCTGTATGGTCCGTAAGATTGAGGAGCAAACAATAAATCTGAGAAATCCATCCTTTATCTTAAATGCAAACAACGCTAGCCAGATAAAGCCAATGAAAAAATTTTTGGTAAGCCCTTTCACCGAAAAATCTTTACGGCTTTAAACAGTGCAACCGAAAGATTCAGAGCGAGTAAACGAATTTAGCAGACCCTGAGTGTATCTAGTACGACACCAGCTGAGTTAATAATTATGCATTAACAGCTTGATATAGGCATTTGGGCCGTAACTAAGGTCGATCCTAGTCCGAAAAAGACCAGTCGACCTGATTCTGCTAGGCTCAAAAACGGAACTTGGGACCCCGAATGAGGTGTTTTAGGCCCGCTCGAATTGGTAACGTAAATACTCAAAAAAAAAAAATCGCGAGGCTTTTTTTAGAAGAAGTTGAAGGAAAACTGTATACAGCGGTAATTATCCCTTTAATTATAGAGCTAGGAAAATGATTCAGGACATGATGAAACGGGTAGCGGAAAACCGCAGGAACTGTAGTGGGTTTTACTATATTAGTAGGTTCTTCTGGTCCTCTTGATAGTGTAGTGGTAACGTGTTTGCCTACCAAACTTACAGACATGTGGCGGTTAAGTTTGAAACTAGACGTAGACACGTTATTCGTGCTGAAAGCCGGCCTTCTGAAACAGTGCTTAACGGCAGTATCGGATGTAAAATTCAAAACATTATCTTGTTTTTTGCCCAGTCGAATTAATATGCATTTTAACCTTACTAGCTGTTCATTGCCACCGTTTGCAAGAACCCTTGGACACCCCTGTTCACTTTTTCTAGTGTGTAAGTTGAAGATGTAACTTCTGGGATGAGCATTAGATGCAGTGGCTTTTTTCACTCATGGATAGATCATGGAGCTATTTCAAATGTTACCAACAAGGTAGCACGCCACACCGCAAAAAACGGGCTACTTTTTTAAGACGTTTGTCTGATTCTAAATGGTTGTAATGAAAATCGGTGTATTTTGAAATCTTGCTTTATATGTACTTGAGAAAAATCCAAATTCAGAAATTAAACTATAGAGTACATATTTAAGGGTAATAGATAGAACAAATTTGGCAGAATTACGCAATCGCGTTCACATATTATCATGTATTCTACAGAAATTTTTAAGATAGATTATTAGGTATTTATTTTAAATATTTACTTACGCGGGATCTGAGGCACAATCAAAAACGGCAGCTTGTATTCCGAATCGAGTGACGGCGTGGACAAGTTCTCGCCACGAACTAGTTTCAAGGAGAGTTACGCCTCCTCTAAGTCGAATTAAAATCAAGAGACACAAACTTGAGCCGATGTCATTTACCCTTTCCATTACTAGCTGTTCTAGATCAGACCCCGAACGAAGGGATTTGCCGGCGAAGCCGTCATCTGTTTTCTGCTCCAATAACGCTGTTTCTGGTTTTGTCGAACTGTGTATGTCCAACACCTCGTCTACATGAACTGCTCCTAAAAAACGCAACGAAGAATAATAGCAAAATCGAATAATTCTTGTTAGATGCTGAACGATTAATCATACAAACCGAAACCTGAGAAGGTTCTTGGTCCTTAATTGATCTTCGACCTAAATGGCCTCACAACTTCCGGCTCTTACGCCTCTCTGTATTTTACCACGGAAGCGTAAAGTGGACGCTCGATTTCGGAACTACAAAATCTATATGTGTGTTGGCAGCATTTCGTCTTTTCCTTCGGTGGTATGTTGCTCTCCATCCACAATCTGTAAGTTCTTTACATATTCAATATTGCTGACTGTCGAAATTACTTTTGCCCGGAAAGCATTGTTAGTCTCGTGAGTTGATAATATAAACCTCACAGGTTATAACCTTTTTTATGTGGCAGCTTTTTCCAGACAACTGCCGTATCTAAAGTGGCCGACTAATCATCAGTGTATTACTCACAACTCGCTAATCTGATACTCCAGGTCAAGCTCATAGCTCATACTGCTCAGTTACTAAATCAAATAACTCCCGAAAGGTTAAAGTCGTGCACCATGACCGGTCCAATTCCAGTTAAATTTACCGAAGTTACTTCTACTAGTTCTTTTTAGATAGAGATCCAGTTGTCAAAACCGTATTTTACATTAGTTTCCAAAAATCAAATTGGCTGCAAATGAGGCCAACGTAGTAGCCTCCTAGGCATCCCGCAGTCGAATAGAACGCTAAGTTTCTGTCTTTGCCCCTGACGATTTATAGCCAACAGCATTTGCGTTCCACAGTTTCGTCTGTCAAAGAAATGACTACTGAAAATCCAAAAAAAAAAAAAAAAAAAAAAAGAAATCGTTGCCTAGTTGATTATTTAAACAAACTCTTAGCTTAACTTGAATTAGCCAGCTTAATATTTGGAAACGGCCGCCATTTTAGTGAATGCTAATGAAGGCTGCTCCTAAGACAAAAAAATCTCATTAAAACACAGAAATTAGGATATCAATAAATGAACATATTTAAATAAACGAACTGTCCGGAAGAAAGACTTCTCAAGTGTTTATTTTGGGAAAACTGGGCTAAATCCGTCTATAAGACGATGCCTTCTTCTTTATGATAGGGTTTAGGTACTCACTTCGATCAGCAGTGATTCCCTAGTCTAGTTTAATTCTGTTGCTCAAGGCCACGTTATATAGGAACCAGATACTAGACAAACATTTTGTAATTAAGTAAATAAAATTATGGTAGTCATTATAAGTAAGCTAAGGCTTAATTTCATACCAACCTGTCTTTTGTACGAGGTGTACTAGTGTGTCCTTATAGGAAGAAGTGACTACTCGACTACTGAATGGATTTAGATAGACTGCATGGCCTCGTTTTCTTGACTCTCGATCCGCTCCTATATGTAAGCCAGTTTCATGTACATAATTTTTCGTATCGTTGTGATGACGTAAATGATTTCGTTGTGGATGCTGATGGTGGGAGTGATAGGTAGCTAGCAGATCTTGCGACTGAGGCAGTTGCATTCCTCTCTGACGAAGGATCTCTTCGAGTGTACCCACATCCAAATGGTTAATATCATTTCGGACCGAAGTTCCTGATAGGTTCGTCGCAGCAGCATGACAAGCAATCCAACTACACTGATAAAGTCGAACCACGTCGATGGCGACTGACAGTAGCATCACTCCAACCAGATATAAAAACAACAAGCACAGTTTGATCCAACAAGAACTCATTTCGAAACAGGCACCTTAAAGCGCGTTCAAGCGTTTCTTTTACTTGCTGCTTTGCACTGGATTCTACCCCAAAAAATGGAGGTTAAAATAGTAAATTTAAAATGCGTATGAAAAATCCTGCAGAACACGCTAAAACGATACGGGAAGTGACTGTTGAACGCCGTTTGGTATCAACAGGTGTGCGTGTATGTCTGTGAATTAGCGCGGGTCTATAAATCCCAAAAGGTCTAGAGGAATCCGAAGTGCTCTCGCCCGGCGCTCCACCCAGCGTAGTGATTCAGGAAGAGAACAGGGGGAAGTTAGATTCGTTCGTTGTGTGGGCTGGCGTAGCACTCAAGCAACCTGTGCACACAGTTACAGAATAACACCGCCCATTGATCTGAGGACGAACGCGTGTGTTCAACCAAGTGGAGCTCAATTGGAGAAGCAGGATTTCCCCTGACACAAGCACTCGAGAAACGCGAATGGTGCAATGGTCACCACTAGTTGATCGTAGCCATACCAGTGCAAAAGATCGTTGGTGAGTTTACAATAAGGTCTGTCAGCCTGATCTGCTTCGTATTTGGAACTTGTCTGAAGTGGCTAAAGTCGAGAATAGCCGAATTTATAATGGACTACGGAGCAGTTGGTGTTATTGGCCTCCGACAGCCCCCCGGAGCTTTGAGCTCCTTTCCATTCGAGGGATCTCCCGCTAATCCGCACTGTCTAGGTCGCGGCACACCACTACCGGCTCCTTTATATTGGCGGCAATGTGTAGGCGTGTTGTAGCGTTTCTTTAAGCCGATTAGAGAGAACAGTCTCCAAGTAACATGGCAAAGTTGGACGCACCTCAAGAACGCAGTCTTATAGAATAACGTACTTGCTTTATCCAACACAGAGTGCTTCGATATTCCTATCTCGAATTATTTTTTTTTTTAATTTTAACCTGAGTTCTTTTCCTTATTCTGAATTTGTTTGCTGTTTGTATTCTGCGTCTTCGTAAAACGTTCAGTTAAATGAGTACTGCCACAATGGTCGCTTAGAACCTTAAAACTCGTTTACCCATCTATATATGTTCTATTATGACCGCTTGCTGCTTCATGCAGTTCAAGCTACCTCCTTATTCTTGCAACATGTATACCGTAAGAGGCAGCGCTATTCCCCATACAATATGAACGATGCTTGCTGGAAAACAAAGACGACGTTTTCCCCCATTGCATCTCCATGTACAGATACCTACGTTTGTATAGGAGCCGACAGTCGGCCGTCCTCTCTGCCTCTGGCTCGTTCTCTATTTCTTTCCTTGTACGATCCCTTCTATTTATAACTCTTTTTTCATTTCCATCATGTATGAGATCGTCTTCGTGTCGTCATTCACAGCCTTCCTCATCTTCTCAAAGAGGATTCTTTCTATAGCTTCGCTTGCGAACCCATTCATTTCAAATTCTGCTCCAGTTTTCCTGTGGTTGACTTCGCTTTATTCTTTGCACGACTCCGCTCAACACGGAACGAAGCCAGAAGCCGATGCAAGAACGGACTTAGCGATTCTTCTTACTTTGAAGGATCCTTTTCGTCTTCCTCTATATTTGCTGTCAGCCACGGAGTAAGTCTCTCGCTAAGCAGTGAGTTGAATTCTGTTGATATGGACGGACTGCTGATATGGGCGGAGACTTGTCTGGACGGTCTCAGATAGACATACATATAAATGTATATTATATGTATATGTATTATAATAATAATAAGGATATTATAACAATAGTAATGGTAACGTGGACGAGAAAAGATGAAAATCGTGTATGTATTTGTACATACAATACAATGGTGAGTCAGTTGCTGCAGTGTTACTTGCGAATCTGTGGTTTAAGGTCTACAATTGTTCAGCTGAGGACATTTTGTCACCAAATGGCTAGTGCGTCCTTTTTCCATTTACTGCCGGTAGCATAATAGCGATTAGCTTAGCTTCAAACTGAGGCCCGGGGACGGGAGTTCTGGACGGATTCGTTGAGGGATATTCCACTATGCTAAGTCTAGCTCAGCTAGTACGGCATTCTTCAATGGGTTATGTATGACGCCTTTTATGCTTCGTAGAGCCACCTATGACATCTACTTGTTTCTGGCTGGTAATATCTCCACTTTCTGTGTACGATGCCGCGTGCAGTTTGCCGGCTGATTCTGAATCAAACTCAAGGGAGAAAACGTTGCAACTAAGAAAATAATAAAATAGCTTCAAACAGCTCACGTCATTTTCAAGCTGGCCCTCAAAAGGCAAGGAAACTTCGAGCAAGTAGCTCCGTTACGGTGGTGTATCCATTTTTATATGGTGACAGCGACAGCAACACAGGTTTCTCGCTGTTACCTCAGCCTCAGTCAACTTGGCGTGTTTCATATTCACTCAGTTGTGCTGGAACAATCGCACCACGTAAACATCGTCTTAAGTTATGACCACCGTCAATGTGTATATCCGTAAACTATGTGCACGAGACTTATGTACAACTACGTACAGAGGCATGGTGTGATACACCCCCTCGCAGAGGGTTAGTCCAACTAAAGCAGGCCTAGCTGTTAGGCCCCATCGGAGGCGAGGCGTTCGTGGAGAGGACGCAGTGGAAAGACAACTGTCCTCCTTCTCTGTGTGCGCACAAAAAGAAAGAGGTTCGTAGGTAAGTGGAGGTTGTAGGTTAGGCCACATGCATTCAAGCATGTTCTGTAGAGCGTGCTTTTTGTTTTGATAGTAAGGGTCTTTTTTTTTTTTTTTAATTATCAAACCAAAACAGCAGTGAGGTGATCACTGATGTAATAGCTCGAGCAGGCTTTTGGCCTACGTTTCAGCGATCGTAACTCTAATCGACTGGGCCAATCTCTAGTGATGCAAAGACAAGAACCCCATGAGGGGGTAAACGAACACCACACACACACACACACACACAATGACAACACACATAATGGAAGATAATAGTATACATTATTCGTTTCATTGCATAAAAATACTGTTGAATTTATGATCTTAAAAAGACTGTGCCCGTATGGTTATTTACAAAAAAAAAGTGTAATAATATCAATGTTCATTGCGAGATCTAAATGCGCGTGTGCTTCATGGTAAAAAGTGTAGCAGCAGCAGCTAACAAAGAAGTCCATAAAAAGCTCTTCACGAATTGAGTTTGGAAAGATAGAAAGACGTTTGGCATACTCTTAAAACATTTTTACGTAACCAATCATAATCATTAGCGAGAAAATTCACAGGCTCACATCACTGCCATAAACGAGATACTAGTTGGTCTACGCGCTGCCCGTTTAAAAACTGTAATAAAATAGTTTAGTAGATGAAAAGACAATATATTGAAAAAGACTTTTTAAAGTTAAGTTCCATAGCAGAAGGCACCAAAGAGTTGTTAATAAATAGATAAAATACTATTATATATAGTAATAGAATACAGAAAAGACCTGCAACGAAACAGGAAACAGCAGGGATTCAAGTTCACATAGTCGAAATCAGTTTAAGTAAAAAAATGTGCAGTATAGAAGAAAATAAATGAGTGTTTGAGCCTGGATGTTTATAGCCACTGGTAGTGGATGTACGTACGTATTCGTTTATATATATAATGAATGAATTTAATACATATATAGAATGGTGATAACCGCTCGGTCCTGGTTTTTATGTTAATGAAGCTATTGTTGTAATCTCAGACAGTATGTTTTTATTTAGGAATAATTCTATTGTAGAATATTTTATAATCAAGACGATAGGATGTTTTTTTTTGAAGGATATATATATATATATATATAATACATAAAGTTCGCTATTCAAGTTCATTTACATAAGCTAGTATATTGGATTCATAATTATACAGTTTATGTCGACCATCGTGTCGAGCAGTACGAGAAATAAAACAAAAAGCAATTCTTGAAAAAATGCATATCTGTATTACTAAATCCAAAAATTCCATGATAACTGAATTGTTTGAGAAAATATAAAACAATTAAAGCCAAGTTTGATCCAATTTAAAGCGAAATACCTTATATCATCAAAAATCCCTTTGAAAAAAAAAAAAAAGGTAATTATTTTAACAATAAAAGCCGAATCTAATAATAAATTAATTATTTAGTTCTTGAAGGTGATATAATTTTTTAGATATTATTAGAACTATCAGGTAATCTACCTACTAGGCTTACGAGGCTTAGCTAACTCGTTATATACGATATTATCCTCCTATCTATCCTAGAACAATGCCAACATGGTTTCTTAAGATATTTTTCGCTGGATAGACGACGACGACAACAACACTGTTTCCGCACTGGGCTCCAACAGCTATGCCTGACCATAGCATCCATTCCACTGAGAAAGCAAAAAGACAAAGGAAATGGAATAACTTTCTGCTTTTGCTTAGCCTCTCTATTGTACACAGTTGGCCTGTTACCGCAAGTCGACCGGGCGTAGGACCCCGGGGTCGAGACATAACTAAAAAACATCATTGCCATAGAGCTGCAGGGAACGTGTTTTTTTTTTTTACAAAATTAAAGTCTAGATACATCGCAAGTTACATTCCAACCCTATGATTAGGGTCACTTTGTTTGATGATATAGTTTTATTCGTAGCAATTCTAAATTCTGCTTACGAAGTCACAGCTTCACATTCGGTTGGTCGTACGAGTAGGCTTCAACGTTCGATCTTCGACTATTTCGATAATGAACTCCATTTTAAAACCTGATACGTGACATCACTGGACAACTTGAACTATCATATGAGTCAAGACATCCTATTTTTGTACACATTTAGATTAAATCCCGAATGCTACCTATTATTTATTTATGGCTTCGTATTCATAATAAATATTGATCCATCTAGATACGACGTTTTACGTATTTCCGTATTCGTTCCATCGTGCTGTTTTGATTTATATTCCATAAGTATTCTATGAATAGATAACATTTTTGTTCAAGGTAGCCTGTCTAAAACTTATTGAAATGAAGGCGCTTGAGTATAATTAGGATCGTTTTTGCATAACTCTCAAACTTGTTGATTGTGCCAAGTAATTTCTTTATTTTAGGAGATAATGCCGGTGTTACTGGACACATATAGTTTATTATTTTATTTATTTGAAAAAAAATGCTCTAAAATCAATTCCCGCCTCAAATCCTGCACGGTCAGCAACCAAGCAACTTTACTGATGTATACTTATTTCTAGTCTTTATTATCCGCAATACTTAAATATATCATTTTTACTGGGTATAAATATGTGTACACTGTTCTTTGCTTTCAGAACGTTTACCTTCACATACGTATGCGTTTTAGATCATGTCTTGTTTTCCCAGATTTTCGGGAACAGTCCAATAATACCCGGTGTTCGTGCTATCAATTCACTCCTAGCACTCTTCTAATCAAAGACATTTATTATAAGAAAAAGGATTCTGTTGATCTCGGACCTATGTCGTTTGTTATAAAAAAAATAATAAATCGGGATTGTTGTTTTCACACCGTAGCGTTCCAAACTTCTGAAGTATAGGAAGTCTAAACTTGAAAAATTTATGAAATCACTCGTACGAAGGTACGGTAGTAGGGCTTCGTTGAGCACTGAATTTTTCAATATATTCGAAGAAGAATTCTCAAAGAGCCTATAATATCAGAAGTAGTTAATTAATTATTAATTTTTGGGCCAAATGTTTAAGATACCTCTACGATTATGAAAAAAATATAAACTTTTATAAAAAGTTTGTAAAAAGTATATAAAGAGTGCAGTATTAATCTATGTTTCTTCAAACATGGACAATTACAATTCTAGATCGAAGAAGCCGCATTTTTTACAGAACTTTTAGTTGTGCATAGTATTCAAGGAAAACGAGAAAATTAGATGTACTATTTTCTTTTCGGGTCTTTAAGTTTAGTATTTATTTCGCAGACTATCTCTGAAAAAAGAACATGATTAACACGAGATCGTTTACCTGTAACGGGAAGTTAATAAAGCAAACGAGCAAACGACCAATGATCAGAGAATACAGCGACTTAGAAGCCATTTACAATTATATTTGCAAAAAAAAAATCATGACCCACTGACCTCCAGTAAGCTCCCAGATGGAACATTAGCGACGAATGATCGCGAAAAAGCACATATACTCTTCGAACGATGATTTGCCGCAGCGGCGCACCCAATGCTCCAGTAACTTCCGAAGTTCTTCTCGAACTTATCGTCCAAAGAGCCTACAAAAAATCGCAGTCTAGAATAGGAGAACCTTTTATTATACTTACCTAATAGGCTCGGAATCCCAGTTTGCATCCCCTTCGAATTTCCAGACGATTTACCGAAAGTTCTCAAGCGTCAGACATATTCCGAACGGTTATAATGTGCGCGGTACACAAAAAAAGATTAAAAATGGACAAAACAATAGAATCGTCAACTGTAGGGGCATGCAAACTGCCAGAAAGCGTCATCTGTAGGACATATACACGAATGAATACAAGAACTGATATCAGCCCACATGATGATGACAGCTCGCCCACAGACCGGAATAAAGAACGGATCAGCAGCTACTGAAGACACAATTCAAATGAACGAAGTTCATCAACATGTCGCAATATTATTCGACTTCAGGCTAGCGTTTGAACAAGTAATTAATTTTAAGATGCTTTCTTGTTTTGGTGGAAGATCGACCAGTGAAATGAATTTTAAGCTTTCTCAGCGACCGTTTCTTTTGGAGAAACTCAGACCCATTTCAGATCGCTCTCATAAGACAATCCCAAGACCTTTTTCATGTAGATTTTGTTTATAAATTTAAAACATATTACCCTCATGAATATTTATAAATACCTGTGCAGATAATGCAAAATCAGTGAAGACGATGGCGGTTTTCGGCCTACAAGATGCCTGGATTAATAGATTAAACCGAAAACATCAGTTGAAAAATGTCACACAAATCATGTAAACTCTGTTAGCGGAATCGATCTACAAGTTGTAAGAACTATGCGAGAGGATCGCCGCAACGGTTATCCTAAAATACACGGATCATTATGAGAGATATAGTTCTTCATGCAACGGTCCGCTCTGACTGGTTTTACGCTCACTTATTTTAAAAGACCCAAGCAAGTCAAAAAGTACGTCGAGCCGCTTACGACATGTGGAGCATTAACTGTTAGTGATTGATAAAGTTAAGTATGTACATGCCAAAGGGACGAAACTGAATAAAGTACGTCATTATGAATTTCCTTAACCGAGAAAATTGTAAGTTAAAGAAAATCTCTTCCACTCAGGATCTCCGACGGAAAAATGAGTTGCTGTAACCTCAAAAATTTTGAGCAAAACTGATCGTAGGCAGTGAACCCTGTAACCTCAACATGGCGGTTTCCGAAGTACGTGAAATAACGCAAACACTGAAGATGAAAAGCAGAAACGAACTCAATGAAAAAATGCAATTTGCACCATCTTAACCAGTAAAAAAAAGACATAGACAAACCATTCGCCACTTTGCGATGCACAGCAAAGTGAGATTGGGCGAGAACCGAAATAGAACAGGAGAGGAAGGGATCTTAGTGACAAAGTGGAATAGGTTTAAGCCTGAGCTTCTATTCACTCATACTCGAAATGGATATCAGAGGAATAAAATTTCTAAGACGTCGTATAAGCCAAGAGACAACACAACTCCTAACTCTAATGACCATACTTGGGGAGAGTTGTAAAGGCAAATCTACCATTCGCGTGGTATTACCTTTTGCATTGATTCGAGAACTACTAACAGCAGCAGAGATTCAAGCACTTTAATAGCCTTACGTACTATCATTTTTCGTTGTGCTAGCTAGTACTCCCTGTTACTAAAAAGACCATTATACTAATTTTTAACGTCTTACTACATTTAGTCGCGTCCGAAACTATTTATAGGACGAGGAATTGGTATCTCGCAAATCCATGTCATTCATTATACCTATTTCTATTTACACTTTCTTGATTGATAAGCACTGATATTCACTGGATTATGGCGCAGCCAATAATGGTTGTGCTTCTTGCACTCCCTGTCGGATCATAATTGATCTAATGTACTCTCTTTCTAATTTGTTCTGCTAGCGATTGTAAAACGGATAATTTGACCCTCGTAGATGGGCCTACTGATCTTAGTCAAAGGTGAATGTAGCGTTTTTGGTGCCTGAGTGCCTCAAAAATTTTATGCTTGGTTTTTATTATGGTCAATTACCTTGAAATATGTGTTGAGATTTCAAAGCGTTAGACGTGTATCATTGCTACGGTCAAGTTTCGGGCTTATTCTATTATAACAGAATGAACCTCCGGCCGCAACGGTTGTGAGCTTCGTGATCTGGTGAAATCGTCGATCTTCAGCTAGTTTTAGGGCTGAAATTGATTGACCACAGTTCTGTCTGTGTGGTTAGCGTTAGTATGCCAGTACATTTAACCCTGCCTCGAAAAACCATATCCGCAGATCCTGAAAGTAAAATTTGTATATACACATTTTATTTTCAGTATCTGGCTACAACTTATTTTGAACATTTATTGGCATTCCGTAAGGGTGCCCGTCTAAACCCCTAAAAGTGCCGTTCTTGATATAGGCCGAAAATTCAGCCGGTTGTTAAGTGCGTTGGTGAATCATCAGGAAGACTTCATCCCTGCTCACTGTCTCGTTGCGATTAATTATTTTGAACATTCACCTGTATACTGGCGGATTTCGATTGTACATTGTTACATCGTGGTTTCATATCACCTGTCAGCCCGTTTGAGGCCAGCAGAGACCTAAATAGGCCGCGTAGGTATAAAGGTTTTTAGTATGGCTAATAAGTAACTGAGGAAGAGGAATGATGAGGCGGCAAAATATGCAGTATTTTTTTTTGTTGTATCTCTTCGGCAGTAGCCTGACTGAAGCCATGTTATTGAAAATAAGTGGTGCTCAAAAGAACCTGCACAGGCAAAAGATGTGTTGACGAACGCGTTAGACGAGAAAATAAACTTTTCTATAATTTTTGGTATCCTAGTGACCACCCAACGTAGAGAATGGGCCGGGAACACTAAAACAAAAAGGAGCTTTACGGTAGCTAAATATCCATCAACTACAAAAAAAAAAAACTCTGTGATAACTACCATTTAAAGATAAACGCTGAAGAAAGGAGCTGGAGACTGGCTTTTCTCTTACACAGAGAGGGTTCTTCTACAATTAGCCAAAGCTTTACAAAATCAAATTTTTCTGTACTACAAGGATCACGAGGTGTAGCGCAGTCTCCTGCTATAGGTGTCAAGAAGAATTTTTTTTCTACAGTATACAGAAAACAAGTAGCCTGTTTCAGTATGGTACGAATTGATGATAAATCTGCTTCGTACGACCTTGACGCCACTAACACCTGTTAAGCTAAGCATCTCGAAAGATTAAAACTTTCAACAATAGTACTAATTTCAACTGAAAATGTAGTTTCAATTAAGATTTCAAGATTTCAAGATTCAAGGTTTCAAGATAGAAAAAAAAAATGTATTATTGCCACCTTTTGAATTATGCATATCGTAGAGGCCAAAACGCTGTCTAAATAGTCAAAGACA
Source organism: Varroa jacobsoni (assembly GCF_002532875.2). Classification (NCBI taxonomy): domain Eukaryota; kingdom Metazoa; phylum Arthropoda; class Arachnida; order Mesostigmata; family Varroidae; genus Varroa; species Varroa jacobsoni. The sequence goes on from NW_019214484.1 coordinate 46,768, forward strand.
TTTGCCCTGTGTATAGTGACGTTAAAGGTACTGCTCAAGAACGGTTTGCTAAGTCGGTAATCGGGACCTAAAGGATGTGCCCTCCATGCGATAGCTGGCCATCTGAGTTTGGGGATGATCATCTGAAAGCACTTTTGAAGGCAGACAAATTACTCGGAAATCGGCCAAAAAGATAGACTGCAGCAACAAGACTGTCGCTAACTACCTTAGGCTTTTTGGGATTATACAGAAACTTGGAACTTGTGTACCTCACGAACTCTTTAAGTCTACCAAGGAATTACAGCTGGACATTGCATCTTAACATTTCACCTGGTATCAAGCGGCTCGCGGTCACGCTGACCGATTTCTGCACGCAATTGCCACCGGTGATGTAAAGTGGTGTCTGTTCGTCAACACGAATAGAGGTAGGAATACGTATCCACAGGAAAGAAGCGAAGGCCAAGGACCTAACCAGATCATCATCCAAAAAAGGGTGTGCTTTACGTTTGGGGGGACCACAAGGGCCTGATTCATCGGGAATTGTTTACTATGAACCAAAAAGTTGATCGGCTGCATAGAGTTAACCAGCCTATTCAAAAGAAAAAACCTGCCAGACGAAATAGGCTATTCTGCTTTATAACAACGCAAGGCCACACACGATAAATCTCGTCACAGCTCTAGATTCTCTGGATTTCTGAATTTTCACCTTCTCTGTTTACTGAACAGTCACCTCTGTGGTTTAAATATAGCTATATAAAAAGCTTAAATATAGATCAGAAACTTGAAACATGGCTAAAAACTAATACGATACGAAATTTACCTTTTGGCGAGATTACATACATCATTTCGTAGAAAGGAGAAGGTCGGAAAAAGTAACGGAGATACATAACATACTAAATTATTGTCACAAAAACAAAAAATGCGGTGCTTTCTGTTCAGTAAAAAAACCACGGAAATGTATTATTCGGTCTATAATTTATAGAATTCCATACAGCTAAATTTCCTTTTTTGGAGGTTTAGTCGTCAAATGATTTGCCTAGACAAGGCAAAACTGATACTGTGGGCATTGTACACACTAAAACCGTTTCCCCTTTAAAATTTTACTCTTTCATTTGAGCCCGAATGTTCAATTAAACAATACTGCGGACAGATGAAAAAAATGGTAGATGCCTACCAGATAAGTTGGCTGGGGTTGCCCTCAATGTTCCTCACCAAAACAAATGCGCTACGAACCATCTCCTACAAACTCGGACCTGTAGCCACATCATTTACATTTGAGTTCTAAATCTAGCCCTTCTCATTTTTCAAGACGTCGTTTCTCTTTCAGGAGTTGTAATGAATGCTATGGCTAAATCGATTTCCTCAGGTAAAATCCACAAGTTGTAAGAGGCTGCCCTTTGGCATCTCTAAAAGTACATTGCCTCTCGAATTACAGTCCCGGGCCATTTTTACCGCCACCTTTCTTTTCGCCGTTTTTCTGGCACCTTGTAGAGCTGGGCATATTAATAGGGTGAGTGTTACATCTTCTACTTTCAGATTGCAACGAACACATGCCGCCAATGCAGTTTTGCTAGTTTTGAATAGGTGGGTTTGGAAATCATCATGTCTTATCGTAATCTAGATGAGAAAGTGATCGATTTACCCCTGAAACGATTTAAAAGTTTGTGGATGTCCGGTATAGGATACCTGACATCCGACACGGACTACCACTTTGGATAGCCGTTCATTGACCTTACGATTCTATGACTGTGGCCTTTCTTTCGGCTTGCTTTATGCCGTTAGCATCGCCCGTATTCCATAATTATCTTCTCTAAAGTAGCTAAAACCAGCACTGCATGCGTTCGAACAGTGCGGTATGCTGGCCGGATGCGTAACGTATTTACTCTCTATGCTTTACAAATGAGTTTTTTGTTCGAAGTCATGTTTATTACCTTCCTTACCGAAACTCCAAAGAGGGCTAGCTATTTTATAACGAACCTCAACAACCTACGGTGGCCAGACCTACTAGGTTCGTAAATGTTTGGGGAAACCTGGCTATCAAAATTACTGTTTTGTTTGCTTTCGCTATAGCCCTTTTTATATACAACCTGCAGCTGGATCATACATTCAGGCGCATACCCAGATATATGCTAGACCCTGTCTACCATTTTAAGTTGGTCTACAATTTAGGCGTAGATTTGTTAATTTTTTGTTTTTACAATAAACAGGATTCGCTTCTTCTTCGGGCACCAGTTCCAGGTCTGGTTTTACCATCCGATTCGAGACAACGCTTTGCGTCTTCCTGGCATACATTTCTCTTTCCAGGTGGTCTTGGCCTTGAACAGCAATGGCTAAATTGTCTGTATACGTCACTATTTCCACCTCTTCAGGGGATCCTATGAAAGCGGAAGACAATTCTGTTTCAAGGTAGTAGCTTAAGAATAGATCCTTGTAGGACACCTGGCCTCATGTTTATGGTAAATCCTGTGCTTGTAATCCTTTTCTCTCCTTGGCTATTGGAGATGGCTCAGACTAGATAGAGGCACTTCAAGCGTTATTTCGGATACTATGATCCGAAATAACGCTTGAAGGTAGATGCTCGAGATGCCTCACAGCAGTCAAGTGTTCGCGCCTTTTTTTTTTTTTTAGTCAACGGGCATTTCGATCAGCTGATGGAAGTGGGCTACATTTTCTAGGTCCAAGATCCGATTTTTGAAATTAATAAACATCTTCGAGGAGTCCTTTCAATTATTGAATCCTTGCTATGTACTGTACAAATATATCGGGTTGCTTCGGCAGTTTTTCGACCTCGGCCAGAGACGAAATTGAGGAGATGTCGAAAATGCATACTTCATTTTCGAAGCTTGATAAGATTACAACGGGCTTATAGAACAGGAATGGTGTATAAAGTATACAAATCATGAAGTAGAAAACCGCTGTTGCCTAAATTACAACTTAATATATGCAGAGCATATATACTACCTGACGTATTTCGAAGATGTTAAAGGTACGATTTTTTTCGGAACATTGCCATCGTAACCACTCGAACTGTCGCTTGCCCACGTTCGAAGCTACTTGTTGTCAACAATTCCAATAGGCATGCCTTAGCTTACTATTTATCGTAACTCGAAGGATTCCTTTTTCCCTTATTTCAGCAAAAAATCAAGGGAAGAAGTCCTGAAACATTTGAATTGGAGGTAAATCAAGTAACGCATAAGCTAAAATGATCAATGTAAATAATACCTGTGATGATCTCACATCAGTAATGGAGCAAAATTTCTTGCGCAATGCACCCGCATGTCCTTCACTATAAAAATTTAACCGCTTTCAAAACTGCGGTTTCGTTAATAAACTAGAGTTGGCCTTGTATGATAGTTTTGTTGATGGAGTTTCAAAGTAAACATGTTATTTTTAAAATAGCTAAAAGTGGCACGTACGCTGCAGTTATGGAACTATTATTATGCTAAATTGAGGAGTGTAATTTTTTTCGGTAGATATTTTGTGGCGCCTTCATTGCGATATTAGAAACTATTGCAGCTAACAAATGCTTTGAACTAAAACCTTTAAGTTTAGAGGAAGTGCGTAACAGGGGCAAGTTTTTTTTTCTAGGTTCTGTAGGTACTTGGCAGAAGAGATATCTTCTTCTCGTATCAGATGACTTAACTCACATAATATTTTGGGGAGAGTTAGACAGAGGATCATGATTAGAATCATACTAAGCTTGATTCGAACTAGGCATAAACCATCGCCATAAGTATATACATTATGTCGCATAAATATCAGTTGCTTCTACCATGTGATCAGAGGTGATACAGTTTTTCAAGAAAAGCGTGATAGAGACTGGGAATAGACAACCTAATGCAAAGGTAAGGTGCATAGGCCATTGAATTGAATCGTTAGTTTTTACATTCGATATAGAGTCCCTGCTGCTTTCGTTCAAAAGACGTGACGGCTTCCACTCTTTCTCTATCGGTTATTGGCCGGGACGGCAGGAGCGCATTGCTGATGGTAGTAGTAGGAGTAGCAGAAGTCTGCCAGGTTTCCCGCATTCACTGTCCAGCACCTCCTGTCTCAACGTATCCCTTGTGGATCTTCACGGACGACTATCATATCCCGTGGTCAAACCATTGCCCAATAATTGATTTTTGCTGGCAGGGGATCCTTTGTTTCCCTGTGACCACCGTCTATTCATTAATGAAACTTTGGCGCTGGAAGTACGCACTTACACTCACATTTTGTTTATTTAGATAGATGTATAAGTCGCCAACTGAAGCTAGGCAGCGAGGCTCCTTATATCGAGAAACTGAACAGTCAGTGTCTAATTGTAGAGGTGTTTTTCTCTAATGACATAGGAAGTTTTCTTACCTCATGAGCCTGTATTTTTGGCCATAAGCTTAGCCCTAACACGGACAGAACCGAAAAATTAGTTATGGTAGGGGATTTGAGTACACAGACTTCTCAAGTGCATAACGGTTATTAACAGTCTAGCCAGTTCAGAGTTTGACCCGTGCATACACAAGTTTTAGTATTGTGGTCCTTTTTTCACCGACGTATTCGGTGCTTAAGCTAATGGTTAATAAAGACATCGAATTCCTTTGACGATGTCCTAGGATTATTGAAATCGATTCACGCCTATAGTCTCCTTGTGACCTGACTAATGGGCTAACGAATGAACTCTGGATGCAACGATGTGATAGCAATAAAATGATCTGTTTTAAAAAAAGGAAAAGTGGTACTTGAATAGGACATTTTTGTGCTAAAGGATAAGTGTTAACACCTGTCAAATGCTCGCCCGATTGGCTGCTGCGAACAGCGAAAATTAAGTGTCCGAGTTTGTTTGCAATGTAGATAAATTAGAATCGTGACTCCGTTTATATATCGAAGAGCTCACAAAAGTAGCCATTTCTATCTTTCAGAAACACTCTCGTTTGTCACTCATAGATCACCAAGCTTTCCATCCGACTACGCAATGATGCAGTTATGGTTCACTTGTCATAGGCTCTCCATATCACCTTTGTTCACTTTATTAAGAAGCATACGGTGATTATCGTATTCTTACAGAATTCCTTAAGACGAAAGCTCGGACCTCTCGCGCCAATTTTCCGAGGATGTTGATCGATGTGTTGGATGCTGTTGGTAAAAACCGTTCTTCCTTACATTTGGCCATGCTTCAAGATGGTTTCTAGATTATAAGGAGCCAATTTCCTCGTCAATGTTCTGAGTGATATACAGGCAATATATACAAAACTAATGAAAAAATGGGAAGCATTTCCATTTTCTGCTTATTTAATTACGGTAGGAGCAGGACATATATTTTACATTAAACGTATGATACAATCGTCGATCAATACGACTAGAAAAATGCTGCTTTTGTATGAAGACAATAGTTCCTAGGCCGTTGTGCTTCAAAAAAGAAGCCCAGCCTGGTAACAAATAATGAAAGAGATGTCAAAGAGGACCCTTATTATTGTGTAGGCGATCGGACCAAATCGCGATCACGTCCGCATTATAGACATATAGACAGTATTTGCGCATGAGTAATTTTTTAGTGCTGACTGTCCTACTCCGATAGTATGACAGCTGTAAATGTAGCCATGTCACCCCACTTAAATATCTTAGGGGTTAAAGATGGTATATTTCACGTCCTAAATCGATGAGATATGAAACTGATGTTTTGGTCAGGAGTCTAGATGAAAGACCTTCGTGGAAAACCGATACTGAGAATCTAGAAACACGCATGCCGCAAATGCCTAAAAAAAGGATCTTAACAATAATTAGAAAGAACACGGTCTTACTTCTTCCAAGCTCGCCAAGACGGTGTAGTCGAAAGTTTGACTGCAAGACTTATTTAAGTATTAATTTCTTCTGTTCGTTGCAGTGGTTTAAGATTTGTTTTATACTGTTTTATTTCCAAAAAAAAAAAGGTTATTTAACGAAGAGTTGGAAAAGCTTTATTATCTGTTTTGTCTCCTCAGCCTTTGTTTGTATTCGGGTAACTCCGTAACCTTTGTCACGAAAAGTATTGTCCAGCTCTCACAGTCCTGCACGGAAATTTGACCACGGTGTCGCTCTTAAATGCGCATTCTAGTTTTTATTCAACTTTTGTTCTTTCTTTCTCGAGGACTGTGCAGTGTTTCAGTGTTTGAATCACTTAATTACAGTCACTAGTCCGGCGCGTGGTAAGCGCGTGCATAAGTCGCCTAAAACCGTTCCTATTCTATAAAGATACTCTAAAAAAACATTTGTGGCCAGTGAGAACCTACGGTAGGTAATGGGTTACTCCTCCAAAGTCTACACCTTAGCACTTTTATTATTTCCGGTACCAACCTCGGACTCTTGTGAGCGACACTTGCAATGCTTGCCAGCTCATTCTGCAACTACTCTAAGGGGTTTTCCAAAACTTTCAATTATTAATACATAGTATTATATAGAAGATATTAATACATTGCTGTCTTCATCTAGATCGTGGTCCTTCACGGCACCATCATGCGTGCTGGAATTAAGAAGGTTTGTAAAAGTTGTCCAGAGAGTAAGCACTGGACATGACTTTCTGAGGCCACGATTATCTCCTCCTGATTTCATAATTCTTGCTCAGACGGTAGCCATATAAAACTATCAAATCAGCTCTTGAGACAAGTAGTTTCTTTCTTTTCACATTTCGTAGCCTGCATCTCTGTATTAGACTACCTCTTCTATCAGCTCTTGAGACAAGTAGTTTCTTTCTTTTCACATTTCATAGCCTGCATCTCTATACTAGACTACCTCTAGTATCTGTCCTCTTGTGTGCTGGCTGCAGTTGGTGCCTAGTCATCCCGTTTACCACTTTGTCTAGGGCTACGTTTACTTTTTTCTCACCTCCGTCCTAATACGAATCGTCAGCGTAGGATCGTCTATGTTGACTGTTGTGTTTACTACGTTTGGCACAGAAGTCCGCTCTAGACGAATTCTGCTAGTATTTTTCGGCCATTTACATAGCTAGCGATAATTCGTTAAAAATATATAGGTCTCTTTTTTGCGTAAGCGAATGCAAGACCATATTCCAATCCAATAAACTAAGGGCGTTTCTTACGTCCAGGAAAGTAGTCAGACAGAGATCCTTTGTCTTTGGCGCCTTTCTCCACTCTTTTTGGACACGCTATAAAACCATCGTCTCTGTGGTCTTAACCCAAACTAAGCCATTATGCATGCCAAATCTTTTTGTTAGAGTAATCCTGTAGAACTCTAACCTGGTCAACTGTGAACCTCGTATCCTTAAGCCTTGATTTGGAACTGATTCTATTATAACCTTGGACCAACGCTTATACAGACGTCTGCCAACACTTTAGTTGCGTACTACTCCATCCTCTTAGCTGGAGTCTATCTGGCTCGATGCGCTGAGTTTTGTGCGAAATGTTCCCTTCCAGTTTTTCAGCATACTTAACTCTGCACCAGTGTACCGTGTATGCGCATCTATTTGTCCTACTTTTTTGGTCCCCTGTCCTCCTTTCTCGAATAACTTCTGTTAGCCCTGTCCTGTTAGATCATCCGCATTTTTCGTTGTTTTCCCTGGCTTGTTAGTCAGTTCCATCGCTTTTTGTCTTTCTAATGCTTCCTTCACGGCTAATCACGGTAGCATTCAGCGGCCGATGTACTAACGAAAGTCCTAGAAACCAATGCTCATCGTGTGTTCGTACTTCCGTTCAGCAACATGACTCCACACCAGTTCCAGCGCAAAGAGAGCACTTGATATTATCGTCGACAGCCCTGTTACTGTGTACAGAGCAAATCGACGAAGGCGCCTTACCTATTCTATGTAAAAACTTGTGGAAGTTCCGATGCTTCTTCAGAAATTGGGTCATATAATATGTCAGTTTTCCTTCGGGCCTATTCATTCAGTCAGCCGTTATTGGAATGATGTCCTGGATTATGGCCTTTAGTTTTCTACTCGGTGTCGCTTTTCGCTCGGCTTGTCAGGCAGCCATGGTAGCATTTCTCAGTTCGTTTAGGTTATGAGCTGAGCCTTTCTATAGGCTTCGTTAACCTTGAGATCCAAAAATATTGTTCCTGTTGGGCGCAAAAGTTGTTTGTTCCCTGACTGGAATTCGAGCCTGGCAGTAGATATGGTAGCTTTCATGAAAAGCCTTCGTTTTTAATAGTCGTGTTCACTTTTTACTTTGGTAGACTTTGTCTTATCTGTTATTTTAATATCCTCTTCGTACAAGAAAATTTTAATCGGTCTGCACTTCTTTTTTCCGGCCAGTAAGAGCTCTTCGCACTTGGGTGGAGCTAGGGCCAGACCATTTTCTGTCATTTATTCAGAAATTCTTGCCAAATTTTGCCCACATTTGAAGTAGTTCCAGTGTGCGCGCTTTCTCCCCTAAACTGGTTTTCTGCAGGTACTCTCGTTCCTGTATTTCGGTAGTGGGCTTCTTCAGGATAAGGGTTTCAAGTATCTTATGCACCGCAATGAGTACTCAAAGAATTCTCTCGTCTAACAGGCTTCGGTTACCATCTTGCTGAGTTCATTTAAACATAAATGGTACACTGATTAGTGTGAATATTCTTTCGTTCTGCTACGGGTCTCTTGTCCACCAGTGCTTAGGCTTTTATATTCTGATACTGGAACCCTAACGGTGACGTTAAACGTAAAGCTCGAAATATTAAGTTTAGTGGAGTTTTCGTAGCGTTCCAAGCGACCGCCAGTATCTCCGTCGCGTCCCTGTATTTAGCTGTATATAAGCATGAGCGCCTCAAGAGAGTTTAGGCAGGATTGCAGTTCAGTCACTCCGCTTTCTTGATAACTAACCCAGATAATTTTGATAATCCTTCGTATTATTGTATTAGCCGTTAAAACTTCGAAAATTAGGTTTGCGTTATCCAATTACTGTTCTTCCTGACTTGGGCGCTTCGATCTTGACTTGGATTGAGACAAGTGAGGCTGTTCCCACTAGCGAGTCTAGGTTGACTTTAGCGGCGATCCGTCCGGTTGACTTGGCGTTAACCTCCCTTACTTTCGATAGAAAGTCTTCGTTTCTGTCTTCAGAAGTCCCTTCTATCTGGACTATTTTAGTCATGATTTATTTGAAGTTTCGCAGTCTTCCTGTATAGAAGCCATTTTGTCTGACCGTTACTTAAGCAGTCCTAAATTCCGTCTTTTTTGTCCCTCGATCTGGTTATCCCTTCAGCGGTATATACTAGGGTTTTTCCTTTCGAAATGAGTGTAAGGGCATGCAAGCATGGGAAGGGATCATGACCGGTAATATTGTTCCAAGGTGCTTAAAGCATTTGTCATCCCTATCACAATGTACCTATGGTGTAATTGACTTTGCAATACTATATTTCTTTACTTCGAAACTTCAATTCTATATCAAACTATGTACCAGTTTTTTTGTACCTAAGCTTGTCCGCTATTGTCCAGTTTTGCTGTCATATAATGAAAAATGTTAGAGCTTTTGTGCATCTTACCATTATGATAATGTGAAAATTAAACGTAACGTGAATTATTTCAAGAGGCAGTCGATAGAGGTACCGACGCACGGAACAATCAACAGTGATATATCAGTTATGTTATAGTTATATAGCGTGCGTCAATGGTTTCAGCGACAAACGTACGGACTATGCATGCGCCAGTATGTGTGAGAACGCAAAAATTTACGGAATAATAAATTTAAAAAAAAAATAAAAAGATTACAAGCAGGAAAAGGTGGCTCATTGGGAGGCTAGACTGAATGCTAAGTGTGTGCATCCCAGCAGTTGATGTACACTCATTTTCGTAATCAACCGTAAACAATGTAATGTTCCATATTATGGCGGTACTATATAAAATAGAAGACAATCCGTTCTAAGAAATTGCGGTATTTCATAGATAGCATTCTGCTAATCAGAGAATTGCGATCAGGTTTTAAAATAACGTTGCGCCATGACGGCACAACTCGCCGCTGTGTAAATCCATTTTATAAGAGGGTAAAATACTTACGTAGTCGCGTATTTTGCTTACCTTCATATATACGTTGTACAAGCTAAATCTCTGAGCATTTGTAACCCAGAGCATCACGCGCAAAGTGGTATAGATAATTTTCATGTTGCCGAAGAGTTGGAGAAGAACATTTTATCGTATTTCTATGTCGTTTTTGTATAATGACCCGATGGGCTATTCGTTCGTCCTCCTGTTTCGCTAAAAATTTTTGTGAAATAAAAAAAATTGACCAAAGAGTAAGCAAAATATCCTTTGAGCTAAATAGTGATTTCGTATTATAAATCCATAAATGACAAGCTAGTGGCTCAAAAAGTGTTCGCTCAACATCAGCATTACATGCTATAAAAGTATGAGCTGCTATGCTGGGTGCGCTTAAATAACGTATGATCATATTAGTAAATTATTCGTTGCATTTAACTTGAGCTTTTTTTATACCTAATAGATTACATCATTTCGGTGCTAAACCGAACCAACGAAAGCAGTGACATCAAGCGGCTTACAAGTGTACGATACTTTTAGAAAGATGATTTAAAGAACAAAACGACTGAAGAAAACAAGTCTTTTAACGAAGTTGAAGTTGACGTAAACAAAGAAGCATCAGACAATTAGGGTATGACAAGAGAGCATCTTCGTAGGAACAAGTATATCCATGATGATGCGGCGTTCTCGATGCTCGAAGCTACAGGACAAGGAACACTAATGTCTGCCTTTCGTGTTGCAACCGAACCATACTAGAAATGCCAGAGTAAAGGGACATTAGGCACTCCTAGACAAAACGGCACAGGCCGTGCTTGCACTCTAATGATTAAGCAAGCGCACGACGTGGTCGTGAGCCATACGAATCATGAATCCGAAAAGTTTGCATGTAAGGGAGGGCAGCTTATATAAATCCTCAATCATTTGCTAAAATTTATAATTAGGAGAACGACTTCCAAAGTGTTGAAAACGTTTCGATGAATCGTACAGAGAGGTCATCTTATAAAAGAGGGGCTTACATTGATAGATCCGCCCTTTTTGTGCTGTAATCTCCGGCACTGATATGACTCGTTGTACATAATCAGTCTACAGGGTTATTGGTTATGAGGAGCTGGAATCTTTTTTTTTTTTTTTTTTATGAACTACTTATACAATTTCGTGTGAGAAAAACAAAAAATTTATAATTTTTTTTTTAAGTAAATTTTAACGAAATCTCCACACGTACTAAAGCTGTCGTCTCTAACAGCCGGGTTTATTTAATGTAGCGCTCGTTCAAAGGTTCGGTTGAAGTGTCTCCTTTGGAATTGAACGGACGGTTTTTGAACGCATGAGTCAGTGATTCAACATAGTTATATTGAAGCTTGTTGAATTTTTTTCGGTCGCGCTCCAACGGGTTTAATTTAAACTGTAAGATAGCCGACTATGCTCTTCATAGAACATGCCTATATTTTCAAGCACTCAGTCCTGCACTAACCGACTAGTATATACTGATGACCTAATACTTTAGGAGACGTACGGTCTCCTTTTAGATAGTTTAGCTATCCACGGGTGCACAACAATTTGTAGAACAAAAGCAGGTAAACTTTTTTTTTGCTGATAGTTTCGCTATAAAGAAAAAAAGGCATGGCGCCTCTTGTACTAAATACTGCACCCAGAACATAACTAACTAATTTAGCTTAGCTCAGAATAAGCGTTTCTTCTTGAGCGTGAACAAGTTATGAATTGTTCTTGCGGTTGACATTTACATCTAAAATAAATAGTTTTTATCAAGCAAGTATCGAAAACAGTTTGCTGCTGCTCTCGTAAGGAAGGTCAAAAGCAAACGACTTCGAGTGAGAATTAAGGTTTCAGAAGCCACCTGGTCGACCGAACATTCAATATGGCCTGTACCTAGTATCCCCGTGGACGGTCAATAACCCAGTGTCATTTCTTTACCGACGATTTTATCGAATCATCAAAAATGCACTTTTGGGTCGTGTCGAGTCGATTAAATTTCGAATCTGCTTTGTTCTTCTTTCGTCGTGAATTTTTCATTAAACTATTCTGGAATCTATAGTCTTATATATTTTTACAATATCGTACACCGTTGATCTAGGGGTTGAACCCCCGAACGTGGATCTAGTAAAACCGACGCACTGTTTTCCGCAATGCGTACAAGTTCGTTTAACTTTTCCTTGAAGCAGCTTTTCTTCTAGTAGTGCCCGTTTCAAATAAGTGAATTCGTAAAGCCGCAAGCGACCGATTTAACTGTCCCTCAGTAATTAGAAGAGAAGTAAAAATTTTGTTACCACTGGTTGGCAAAAACTTCGCGAAATTCAAAGGAAATCTTGAAAACGATTAGTATCTATTGTCTTGTATAACTACAGGCAAGCGAAAAGCGTGTGCAGATGGCCTTCGAAACAATGCTGTTAGCCACTAAAAAAAATAACACTCGAAATATTTACCAGGCTTGAGTGTGACTGCCATCATAGAAGTGCCCAGCACATATTAGAGGGTGGCTAGTAAAACGTGGTACAAAGAGAAGCAATGAAATAAAGAAAATATGGCAACGACTCCCTTCTTGTTTCTTGTCTACTAAGAAAAAAAAGGAGATGTACAGGTGATTAGGGTCAACAAACGTTTTAGCAATTCTGCTTTAAGAAAAACATCCCAAGTGGCTTATAACTAAGAAGAGTCCAGAACAAGTAAGAATCCAGTTGCAGAGGCTATTTTTGGAAGCAGAATTCTACATAACTGCTTTGTTTATATATAGATGATAAGAATTTTAATACCTCTTCGATGGAATAGAAGAAAAATTTCAATTCTTTCGGTCGATTAGTTGACTTCAAGATACAACCTTCTAGTAAGCCAGGATGGCTTAGACAGTATCTTTGCAATAGTTAACGGAAAAGCACAGTGGTCAGAACAGCGTACTTCTGTTTCGGGTGACATTGCTTAATGAAGGTAGCTAGGATGTTCATCCAATAAGTACCTAATCAAACAAAGCTTTGCCAAACAAAGAGCATATACAGAATATATCTGTAAGCCGACATATCATAAACTATATAACCTGACCTAAACAAAGATTAAGTCCCAGCTCTTCATAACAGAGGTGGAGGAGTCACACAAATCCTTTTTCATCCGCACAACGGGCCAAACATAAAACACGTAATCGACTGGTTTGTATTTAGATAGGTACATTTCAAAGATTGTCCAGTTAGCTGGCATTCTCCCTGGATGTTGCTATTTTTTTCCTCTATCGTAATGTTCTTCACATTGCAATACATCACGTTTGTACTAGAAACTGTACGTCCTTTGTTTTAAACTTCTTACGGCTAACGTTATTATGTATGTCTATCGTCTTGCACCATTTTAATAAAATCTAAAGACTAAAATCTAAACCACTAAAAGACACTATTTAAACTAGCATACATACAGGAGAACTAACCACAGAAAAAAGATAAAACGTCGTGTAAAAAAAGCATCGTGAGTTTTCGTCCCAAATGTATATATATATTGTTATATTACGTAACAGCAAACATAGACATATTAGAAACCCTTTATAACAAGCCTAGTAAGACCCACTCGGGCAGACCTTTTAAGGGTAGCATGTACTGAAGAAAAGTAATTACGGTAACTTATTTACATAATAGAAACAGCAAAAAGCGTTTAGAGTCTATTTCTAATCCTCAAAGATTAAAAATGATACAAGATATCGATGTTAAAAGTGTCAAGTATGCTAACTAAGGTTCACTAAGCTAGTTTTCCTAAAATTATAGTGTTGTGCGTGGTCAGAAAACATGAAAACAAAGTGCTTAAAGCTAAATAAAGCTCCGCCACTTGTCGACATGGTACGAAGCAATGACGGAGCCTTTATACTATAGCTAGGTAGATTCGGACACGAAACAGAGATTGAGAAATAAAATCCTTTGCCTTCTTATACCTATTCCCTCGTGCGATAGTGGCAGTTGATTGGGTTCGAGTATCATAAAGAGATCTGCGACGAGAAGACTACTGTATAGGATGAGTTTTTGACAGGGGCCGGGCCAGATTATATGGAGTGCAATAAAAAGCCCGAACAGTCTAACCAGTTTTGGGCAGATCCAATCCCAGGGGTCTTTACAGGCCCATCTTAAAATCACCGAGAGAGGGCTGGCATTAGGGAAGGACGACGGTTACGGGGCCAATAGCATCTGTGCTCATAAAACGCTTCGGTTAATTACAAGCGTTCGATTAGGAAAACATTGCATTGACAAAACAGTCGAAAACAACACCAACGTCATACAATAGAGCTATATTATTATCTATAACCTTACCAGAGTAGAATTCGATAGCCGATCAATATTCAAATAGACTATAGAAACCGCAGACTTAATTAATACCTCAAAAAATGCATCACGCGCCATAGTGCTTTTGAATCAATCAATACGCTTAGATTCTTCGCACGTACGCCTTTGCTTCCGTTCATTTTATGCGTACGACTTATAACTTTTTTCGGCAAGCCAAACTTGCGTTCAGAATCAAACTTTTAACCTCAGTTAGTAACTGTTCATATGCCCAACGTTCCAACGCACAAAGGACCTGCGCTCCGTCATGTTTTCCTTGCACTTCCTTCATACGTCAATTTTTAAATGTTTCCATTTGTCGCTGTCCTACCGCATTTCAATACGTTCCTGCCTCCGGTACACGTGCTACCGAATTAGAATGAGCGAATTTTATCAATCATGGCAACAACGTTAAGAAAAGTGGGCTAGGACACTATAAAATCTAGTGTACGACACATCGATCTAAATTTAGCCCTGTAATTTAGTTATCATATCCCTAGAGCCTAGTTTAAATGCACAATATTAAATTTTGCAAAATAAAGAAAATTCATTCTATACCATAATAAGAATACGCTTCGTTATTTCTTTAGCATATTAGCTATGGCGACGCTTTCGAGCTTGTTATTCTATGAAGACTTCCAGCAAATTACGAAGAGTAAAAACAAAGAAAACAGAGCTGATCTGTTAGCAACGCTACGGCATGTCGGTGGTAGATTTTAGGTGTCAGCTTAGAGCTAGCTGTGTTGTGGCTCGTAACAGCGAAAATACCATGTCAAGTCTCGTCTTTGAGAAAGAGCTGGTCACATCACATATTTTTAAATGTTTGATTTGGTTGATTATAGTCATGTTATTACACTCAATAACATGACTATAATAAACCAAAGACTCTAGCAGTGATGACTGTGACGCGTAAAAGCAGGACGTGGGCTAAAACGCACGCCTCATTTCAAGCCACGGGTATCTTAACTCTCCCCACTCAGGGTGACCGAATTAACCCACCGCCATTTTTCAGCCAGTACTCAATTCCTAACAATAGAATATGCATATCACTGAAAACTGGAAAACCCGCAGTTCGGCTGACATTGACTACATCTACACACCAAAGATCACGATATGTCAGATGACAGGTAAATAACAACTAAAAGATGATTTACGCCGAGCAGGGAAACACATTTGTACGTGAACTTGAAGACAAACCGGTAATTTTTACTTTGTGACGTTACAGAGTTCCTAGCGAGAATTCTATTCTAACTTAATGGTCATTCACCCAGCACCGATTTTGAAAAAGAAACTGTAACGTTTCGACGTCAGCCTGTTTTTTCCAGCCCAGTTTCCTTCTATTAGTACAACAGCACAACACCTATTACCATAATTTCATTCAATAGCTAGCCCCGCCCAGAAATTATTCCGACCAATTTTTTCTATTTTTATTCTTCGGCGATCAAATGCGCTTTTATAAAGGGACAAAATCAAAGCAATTAAGCTAATAAGATCGGAAAAATGGCGGAAGTAACAGAAGCGATGAGAAGTTTTTAGCTGGACTAAATTCTCGTCATGTATTCTGCCGAAGTTGCATGAAGTTCTCCGTGATTTTTGTACTTATAAACATTGTGATTTGTTATGTACTCATGGTAATGTATGCATGGAATGAACGAGGTTGTCACTAACACTTCAAAACATATGGAATTGTATATTGTTATTGTAGGAACAACTAAACAAAATGACAGTCAATTTTGATTGAGTAGTGAAAGTGTACTATATATATATATATATATATATATATATACACTACCAAGTATACTACCAATGAGAACGTAAATTTAGTCCTGGCTGTCTCACGCAGCTCTACACTCACACTGCATTTTAAATTGAAAATTAAATCGAAAACATCTTTATCTACACAAAAGGGAACACGTGACATATAAAACAGGCATTGTGCAGTGCAAATTCTACATAATAAATTAAGAAAGAAGGCAACTATGATCTGTATGAGTATCGAAAGGGTACGCTTCTAGTGCTGAACTACACAATTTGTGATACATGTTGGTATCTGCTTATTTACACAGTTAACAAATGGGCTCAAGAGATCTGTTCTAAGTGATGTACCGCATCTCCATGATATGTATTTTCGGGATCTGAGCTGTTTTTTCATGGGCTTCCATTTACGAAACGACCAAACTCTTTTACACTATAAGAATTTTTGTATGGCTATTCTCATTGAAACTTAAATAAAGAAACATTTATCTCATTATTTTACAGCTTTGTATAAAATCGGTTTCTTTATTACTAATCACTAAAAAATGAAATTATAGACTGCTTTAGCAAACTGCACAATTTCTATGTCTGGCAGTCTGGTCGGTAGCAACTTGAAAATGACACCAAAAAGAAACAACTGACTATATCTATACAAATGTATGGGTTTTTACAACATCCGATGGTGATTAATTGGGCGTCCTTATTTAGTATTATTGGTTTCAGCCAATTTCCGGTACTTTTTCGCATTCAGCTGACGGTACAGATATTTTTTTCAAGTTTGCCGTACATTTTTGTAGATCGAGAATGCTTAGGCTGTCCGCAAAAAGAATTCATAGTCAACAAAAAAACACTGTTTGGTTGTTATTAAATTAGTGGTGCGGCATGTAAGCCGGAGGCCTCATTGGCCCTTTCCTCGACAAAATCGTAAATTCTCTTTGCTACCAAGGGCTTCCTTATATTCGAAATACTACTCTGCGGTGGTACAGCTATGCGAAGGCTGTCGTTTTTTGTTATCGGTATTACTCAAAGATGCTGGTTGGCAGTAATTTACACAAAGAATCATTGCTTCAGGTTTTGATAGCTTTCGTGAAGACGTTGAGCAATGGGCATCGTACAAAGCCACGCTTGACGTAGACCATTCAATTAAAGGTGAAATCTATTCAGAGGATCTAAGAATGAAACGTAACGAGGGCTTCATTGGAGCACAAGCTAAACGAGCGGGATATTAACATGTGCGCAGCGCTTATAGTACCGAGACGAGAAGAGTTGAATTGAGTCGACCAGCTGGGCACGATACGAGCTAACAGTCAACTTTTTTGAAATAACTTAAACTTAAAATATCAAAGAAACGTGCTAAGATTCAGATGTTTAATTACAAGCAAGCCAATGCTATCCTATTGATGAAACTACGAATGGCTGGTAGACCTTGAACAAAAGCATAGGCTGGATACGGAATACTGAGAGAGAGCTCCCCGGTGCGAAGTTTTTCCACACCGAAAACCGTTTTACACATAGCTGCAATAACTGAAAATACAAATAGTTTGTATGTTAAAAAATTGAAACGGTTGGACTAAGTGAAGGACGCTTATGAAGTTCGTTTGAGCCTAATGCGTCTAGCTACTGGCAACCTATCTGTACCATACAGGTTTCCCACCTGAACATGATCGAGACTGTGCCTAGTGCACCCGAGTACGTCAAATGTGCTCCCGTCCAAGACTCGATCAGTACCGAAGACGACAAGGGAACGACATAAATGAATTCTGAATGTGGTGTTATGACAGATGTTTCACTCTGCTAACGTTTCGTCGAACCTAGCAAGCGGCAGACTAATGATTCCGTACCGCTTCGTCATAATGATTGTTACAGCCAAAACTATTACAAGGTTGATCCCCTAAACTTTACGGACAAGCCGACTTCCCGTTGGCCCTTGGCTGAGATTGAAGGCAAGCGTTTAGCTGAGAGCTACATTCGAATGCGACCACGTTAGAAGTTATTCGAATTTTTACCACGCCTACCTGCGGCATAGTATAAGTCTTGCCGCAAATCAGTTTACTGGCTGAAAACTGTGCCGTACATATTTGTGAATAGAGTACAAAGTGAGCTAGGGACGAAATCAGCCGGCGAAAGGCATGACCCAAATGCCAGCCACGTGTATGTGCCGTCGAAGGTTACGTGACCAGACAGCGCAGATTATCGAGTTCCTATCGCCAGCAATTCAGACAAACGACGAGAAGAAATCTAAAGTTAGATTGGGAGGAAGACAGATGGTCGTTTTTTCGTACCTAAAAAAACCAAGTGATCCTACTATGAGTTGAGACAACTCTAGACGAACGACAGTTGCTTGCGGCTATAGAAAGACTAGATAGGATATTTCACTTAAAATCCAGATCGGTCAAATAAAAAAAAAAACAGGACGGCTGGCTGCAGCAAGCTACATTGAAACAATACAACTTGCTCACGGTCCCCAATACAGCGATGCCAGGGCAAATAAAAGTGAAGTATCGTTGACCGGATTAGACCTTGATTCGTCTACTGCTACAATAGGAAAGTCAGGCTCTGCTATATTAATGTTGCGACCTAGCACAGAAATTGCAATAATAGAGGAGCTTGCGGAAATAACTATAGATGTCCTCGTGATAGATCAGTGAGCCTGCCAATGCTAACATTGGCACGTTATGGTCTAGGTGCGAATCCATGCACTGACACACGGTCCGTTTCGTGCTCAAGACTAGTCATGTTATGGTTTGTTTAACGGCGACGTCGGACGTAGAACTGGAAAAATTTAGAGGTAATTCTAGATGTCCTGCTCAAATAGCTGAAAATTCACTGCATCCTAAGCGCTTGTGTAACAGGATGTTACAGTAGAGTTTACGTACTGTGACGTCTCGTTGGTACCTTTGACATGCAGCTTTAGTAGGAGAATCTTATATTTACTTTAACCTAATTTTTGTTTTCTTGGCATCAGTAAATTTACAGTATATAATCGTACCACCGCAGTATCGAGGCCCGGATTACTGTAAGCGTCCGCATCTCCGTATGTTTCCACTCAGAGATGATATGTATCTAGAAAAAAAGTAACGTCCTGGCTTTTCGTCACTATGAAAATGTGCAGTTAGTAGTTATCACTTGAATATGTATCAAAAATTAAAACCGTTTCTAGAATTATCTCTTTACTAAGAAATTATTCTGGGAATAAATAAAACTGTAATATTGACGTATGCATGTGGATGAACGACACTGCACAGGTCCTCTTTAAGGTGCAATAAGCTGCATACCGAACAGTTTCCTCAAATTATTTGTACCTTCGAAGGTTTCCTGTATAAAATCTAGAATCATCTCTATCTTATGCCAATCATGTATATTTACTGACAGAGAATTTAAGCCAGCCAGCTGGTCTTCTAACTGGTGACTTTACTTGAGTCCCGAAGCTGCGACCAATGAAAGGTAGCAGCGATAGGTACAATGTAGGATAGTTTAGGCAGGAAGCAGCAAGACAATTTAAAAGGTCGCTGAACATCCGTTTCGATCGTTGCTGCCGTAAGCTGAGTTGCGTTGAACTCTATCAGACGCCTTCAGTCCTAATGGTCGATGTCGGGTCGTAAAGTCTTTGTCGAGCAAGAACAGATCGACTTTAAACGATGGAGGAGTACGTCTCTCTGAAGGCCGGATCATGTGTGCGCAATGATAAACGCCGGCAGAGGACAACGGCGGCGCTAAAAAGCGTGTGAAGAAGTGTGTGTTTTGGAATCTACTTTTGCGCCTTAAGTACATTTTCGTTGAATGAAGCTGAAATACTTGGGGATAGATACTTGGTCTATACACGTTGCACCAGGAATTTATTGACAACATCCCTAAAAACAGGGAAAAGTAAGTGGTACTTACTACATTTCATTAGATGCAAATTACCACTGGTTATAGCTCGTGTTTGCATAAATAATCGTAGTCTAAAACCAAAAAAGAAAAGGGCAAGGCGAGAAATAACAAAAACCCTTAAGCTCTGTTGTCACGTCATTACGATAGCCAAAAATATAATTATAATTTATTGGAAGAAGCACGAAAAAATGCAGCTTGAACAGAATATACATTTGCTAAGGCTTAGGCCACCTTTTAATTGTCCTTAGACATCTTAGATTTCTTTGTAATAGCCCAGGTAACTCGCGTGAGTTACTTAGAAATGTACAGGGAGTTGCCCCACTTGTTGTTGGCTAGTGTGCTAAATAGCAAATAAAACACACAGAAGAATTAAGCCATTTTCTATACAAGCTGGTAGAATTTCAGCTGCAGGTACTCCAAACCTAACCCAACGTGCGTTTCGGCATAATGGTATGTCAAAAGCTGCACTAAAAGTCTCCCAGCAACAGTGTATTTTTTATAAGCAGCAACGTACAAAGTAATAAAACAAAATCTCTTAGGCGATCTGTAACGGTTGGCATGTTCGAAAACATTTGAATACAGTTATTAATTATAGTTTTTCAAAACGATGTTTAAGAAATGGAACTTTACTGTTGATGATTGGGCGCTACATACAAATGATAAAATACCCATATTCAAGGCCTTTTCTAGATTATGGAAATCACTCAGAATAGAAGGTTGCTACATCTCTACGGTCACATTGTGTACAGTTTAGTAATAATATTAGTTAGTCTTAGTTCTACGCCATAACTAGAATGACGACAAAAGGTGCATTCTTGAGCATTTCGCTAACAAAACGCAATGTTATACTTGGGGAAAAGTGCAAATCTCCTTATAGTATCAAAAAATATGCCTTCAGGTAGCCAGGTTGGAACAAGTGTCAAGCTTAGAGACTTCTGACGGACACTCCCTGCTACTTGTGATTTGAACAAGCTGTTTTTTAGATTGCCCCGTAGAGCAAAATTGTTTAAAATAAAAACAACAATACATTCTTGTTCTGATTTAACGTTTGTTATATCATAAGCGTTTTTCTCTGCCGTATTTCCTTTGTAAGCTTTGTTTCGCTTAACGATGCTTCTGTCTAACTATATTTTCAGCATTGATTCTTATATTCTGTTATTTGTAATGCTGCTTGGGATCGATAATCAGAATCTGACTATCGCTTTAGAATGTCGCATTATTAACGTTTCACTTGAAGGAAATATGTGAAAGAACAAGATACCGGATAATTACAAAATTGTGTATCTGCATTTATTTGAAGGAAAGGTTATTAATATATATACTTATCATAATAGTATTATATGTTTATATTGTATGTATATGCTATGCAGAAAAATCTGACAAACATCTCCCTTGATAAACACTAATGGCCACGAGAAGCGGTTGAGCAACTCGCCCTGCCGTATTATTGTGCATATAGCTCTTTAAATGAAGCCTCGAAATAGCCCTGTTAGTGTCACATCAAAGGCCAGAGAAGAATGTGGAGTCGCGAAGAATGACTTTAAGCAAAGAAAGTCCAAATCGCACCCTTATGATCAAGCTAAATTAGATTATAGTAAAAAAAATTGTATTGACCCCGTTACGCCTTGATCTCTGCGAAGTCACCTAAATAAAATGCCGCCAATCAGACGCTTCTTCCGAAGTTCAAATTGATTTGGAAAACGATTGCCACTCCATATGTTGACAGGATTTTGGCGCAGAGGACTACAATTAGCATTGGATACTCAGTCCCAGTGCTGGAATATACCGAATGAATGTACTAAATATACGTATACTTAAATATATATTGCACAAATGTGCATAGCCGACATAACTATACACAGGCCGCAAGTAACAACCCTCACGTGTATTAATTAGTTGATAAAACGGCCATGTTTTCACTATGTTAATACACAGAAAAGAAACAAAGTCAGCCAAATATCAACCTGCTGCAAGTGAATTTACGATTAGCGGACCGAGCTAAGTGCTTTTTACAAGAACTTATATTCACTCAGACAGCTGCTCCTTACGTACTTTTAGACGTGAGTGCTTTATCCGTTAACGCTACTCCTCAAATAATTCTAATCGCATTACTGACGGACTGATCTGGATCTAAAGGTTATCGAAACCTGACCTGTCTCCGCAACCGTTCTTGGTATCGCGCTTTCTAACTAAAGCTTGAGACACATGACGTAGTCTTCTAGACTCTAAGCCTGGAGTAGGCACGCTCCGTTTTACGCTAGGAGCGAGCTGTTTCAAAGACTGCTTAACGCCAGTACCGAATGTAAAATTTTGGGAAGTTGACGAATATTTACATTTGGATTATGCAAGCCAGGCGGATACCAAAAGGTTCCCGTATTCACCCACAATATAGGATGTGCATTAGTCTACGCGCCTGACAATCAAATCCATGTCTGATTTCCGGCCTTAAAAACGTCTTTTGAGATTTATATAATTATTTTATAATGACATTTCACATTGCTACCGCTAAGTGCCCGGATTCTACGGACACCTCAAGTAGAAGTATATCTCTCAGTTTGGTAATTCTAACAAAAATTAAGGCCTATAAGTAATTTCGAATCGCAATTTGAATAATTATAATAAAATTAAAATCTAGCCTTCATTTTTCTATTTCTGGTAGTGGGTCGCGTCACTATCTGACATAACTAAAGCGGGCGGACAGCTGAGGAATACCCACCAGAGTCGGAATTCAGCTTTAAACGAACCCCATCATCTCTTTCTCCTTAGCAAATCGCGGATTTCTTAACAAAGGAAGTCGGGCTTTTGTGGACGATAAAAGAATGTGTATGTCTAAGGCAAGATTCACTTAAAACTAAAACGCCATTTGATGGGATGCAGCTTAGATAAGAATGAGACGTAAAATTTTACATAAGCTTTTATTGACTGCGAAAATTCGAAGCAACGATTATCTCTGAACCGCATATAATAAAGGTACAGGACGTGAAATCGAACAAAAATGTGATACGTACGACTGGAACGTAGATGATTTCTTAGGCATTTCCTTGACAGTTATAGACCAGCATCTACATCAATGGTAATGTTCATACACGTCATTCAAACACACGAGTCGCACGAGCTTTTCAGCTAGTCGTTTACGAGCGGGCCTTTTCATTTGTACCGAAACCATCAAGACTCCTTATCCGGTATATTCTTAACATCAGCTGTAAGTGGCCAGGAACGGTGCGCCGATAAGATCTGCGGACTTGAATTTACAGGTCTGTATTGTCGAATATATTTGTCCTAATCAAATAATATTTTATACAAACAATATTAGATTTTTTTTTTTAGAAAATGAAAAAAAAATTTCAAATGATGCTGTCATAATTCAATGTGGCAAATTTTCTTGTAGCACCTCTATTTTTTTAGCGGCGTACAAAGAGCAATTTACACATGCCTAGTAGGGCTATCGTTAATAAGCCCGCTCTCTTTACTTTTAGCAATAGCTCAGTTATTTATGCTGTCAACCCGTACTGTCGTTGTAAAAGTGTGATTCTGTAAAATTATCAAGAAAGTTATGCACTTCATCTTCAATAGGAAGGGCTTCGTCAAGCAGAGGATGCCGCACATGGCTCTAGGTGAAGCTGGTCTGATGTGAAATGAAGTGAATTTGCTTTCATGCTAGGGCTCAGTTGACCTTCAGGTTCCAATGAAGGCGCTACTGACGTACACCGCGTGCGTTTGCTTGTAGCGATGGTAGGTAGCAAAGGGATCCCGACAAACGGCAAAGAGCAAATGACAGACGAGGATGCCGACGACCCCAGGAAAAAATTCACAATTCAAGGCCGAGTTTTTTTCTTAAATTTGAATGTAGATAATATTAAATGACAATGAAGGTGCCAGTCATATTTTGTCTTCTACTTAACGAACAAATTAAAACTAACGAAAATATGTTTTCGTTGGAACGGGACCTATAAAAGTACTAGAGCGGTCACGTTGTAACGTAATGGCCAAACATTTAGATATGTACATTTTTATGGGAGAATTCGTTCCATAAAAAAGGAGGGTAACTAAGTAGATAGGCACAGGCTTGGGTCCGCAGTAGAAAACGAATCATGAACACAAGCAATGAATCTAGGAAGCCAAAGGCAAGTGTTAAATTGCTTTTTTTTTTTTTACAAAGTCTAAAAAAATTACTATAGCAATAACTACGCAATCGCAGGTGAGGAGGTACTGCAACTTTCCCAGTTGTCTACGTGAAACAGAAAGACTGACCATCAAATAAGTAGTAGAAGTTTAGAGTCATTGGGTAATCCCCCGCATTGATACCATGAAAAAATTTGTTGGAATCCGACAACCGTGGATCGACCCTGAGCTGAAACAAGGAAGGACTTTGGAAAACAAGAGGCGGCGGAAAGCAATGCTGTTGCACGGCAACATTAAGTACTGCTTGATTTCGGCAATCTGGAAAATTCGGGCAGACCATAAGGAAAAATAGACTTGCTAGTTGAGAATTCCAGCAGGTTCCACCCGTTCTCGTCCGGAAGACTAACGTATATCATTAAATGACTCGAATAATAAACATAAAACGTAATTATCGCATGAAATTTATGAAGAACCCGCGGAAAAATATTTAGTACAAATTTGCGACACTGTCGTACTACTGTTCGTCTGAATGAATTGACAGATATTTGTGTCATAAACACGCTTTCTTAGACGCTGACATATTACCCTTCTATTTAAATCTTCTAATTAAGAATTTTTACGACACTCTTCATATTTGCTCGTTAATTAAGAACGAAGGATAAACGAACGTTAATTAAGATTAAGTAAGTACGTTTCGTCGAACTAACGATCCTCATGTGAATTCTAGCGCTGTGGACGCGTCCTGGAGAAGTTCAGCGATCGAGCTCCGTCTCAAAATTGAAATCGTGTGAGGTTCAGGATCGAATTTATAAGGGGTCAAGGTAAAATAGATCTGATATGAAGCGATGAGATGTGATTCGATCTCACCAAAATAGCCCCTCAGCGGCCCTTTTTGCTTTCAGCCAGCTCCCAAGTAGATCTTTGTGTCTGTCTTGCACAGTCGGTAAGCACCGTGCTAAAAGGATGCGATCATTCCAGTTCTAAACGCTCTGTCGTTCAGAAGTCAAGTTCAAGTATGCCTAGAAGCATTCTTTGCTCCTCATATATAGACATATATTTTGCCGCTATTTTTACAATAGTCCCACAGTTTATACATTTAAGCACGTAAACATTTGATATCAGCTGTACTGCGTCTACCTAAGTCAGAGCGCCTCAGATTATGTTATAACATAATAACACAAAATTTTTATAATGAAATTTTGCATTAAACCATTCTGAGCTGAGTTGTTGTTGTTGTTGCCTCAATTGAGTAACATTTAATATCGACAGTTGTGCCCTTGATATTTGAAATGGTAACTGACAATGTATGGCTAAACACTGTTACAGAATGAATATGTTTGTACAACTTAAACTTATTCGTTAGGACAATAAACAATTGATTCAATATACTGAATAGAGTGGCTGATCGCTGCAAAACTAGAACTCGATCCGGCGAGCCTTTCATTCTGCAGATGGCTTCTCGAAACCTGTGAATTCCATTTAGCGCCCCGTGTGCGGTTGCAACATGGTAGTTTCTCGACGAATTAGGACCTGTAGAATTAGAGAACCCAGAGCATCATTTTCGCCTAAAAAAATAGAATTCAATGCGTTGAATGTTTTAGATTTAATCTATATTTAATTTAAGTTACTTTAGGCATCATCAACACTTGCGCAACTAGCTCAATTTTTTTAGAAGACTTTAAATAAAATGGGCTCCAGTATGATACACGTGAGCACTTATCTCCTTGAGAGCGGTGTGGATAAGGAATCGACACATAGCATCCTATAAATCAGCATGTCAGGAAATCAGTCTGGCTGATCCTACCAATGTTTTACACTATGATGATACTTCGAAACATATCGCTATCCGGCTAGAGAAATTGATCAAATTCTAGTTAGAAATGTACACAAATAAAACAAAAAAACTGCACGGAAATTCATCGAAAGAAGCATAGAAGTTAATCAGAACGAAGGTGTCGTTGTATAGAACCAGTCAACCGTAAATGCCTAGTGTGTGTATATTTCTTGCAAAAGACCTGTCTTTGAATTTCGTTACTACATTTTTTTTGCATATCTAGCAAAGTTACAACTCACTGAGGATGTAGACGCAGGCCGTTTCCTTCGCCAAAGGAAACTGCAACATCGACGTGGCGAAACGCCACATCGGAACACTGCAAGCCGTATATGCACTCGGACGTCGCATACGACTAATGGAAACTCATAGGGATCATGTGTAGTCTACGTTGACAGTACAAGGCCACTAAAGCTCAGCTAAAAAGCAAAATAGAGGTTAATGGAACAAACAGATATTCCATAGCTCTGTATGGAACTGCATGCTTCTTAAACGTTCGTCCCCTATTTCGATCTATAAGAGCGTCTAGGCTCTCAAAGTTTTTGCACCACAAACTTTGAAAGTCTAGACTTTCTCGTTTCGTAGCTTGAAATTTAGTATTTACAACCGCGGGCTTGGAAGCCGTGCTGAAGACGTGACATGATAATGCGCATTCTCCAGCGGACCTACTATGCATACGTAAGGTGTACTTGAAGGCGTCGCTCATAGCTAATGATCTAACTTCATTTGATACAGCCACAAATGAAAATGATAAGATTCCACAGAGAAGACAAGGTACCGAACTTTTTCCGTGATCGTCAGAGAACTTCTGCACAGACAACAGATCAGAATTACATGAAACTGTTTTCACAGACCTGCCCAAAAACTCTGGCAGCACTTCAGTGAAAATATGGTGTACATCATACACAAACTGTCGCTTGTGCGGTTGGCATGTAATACACGCAATAAAAAACGCAACCAGTGGCATTCTCCTACAGTGCTTGGCACAGTCATTTAAAGCATAGGATTTATTTAATAACTAGAGTACAACATTCATTCGTCTTGTCTTGCCAAAATTTTTTGACTTTTCTCAGAAATCGGGTTCATATATTAGACAAAATGCATCAAGACCCATCGAACTAGCTTGGCAGTTGAAGTAGAGCTTGATAATTTCCGACAGAAATAATGCTTTCCTCGTCGTCTGAGGGGTACAAATTTGGTTTGAACAATGTATTTCCCAATGAAAGTTATGTGGGCCAATGAGAGAATAAGTAAACTCAACAGTAAGGTTCATTCATATCTCGAATAGTTCGATAGACTGGAAAACACCATGTATAATAACTAATTGAATGGATGAATTCGTATGAAAACTAAAAATATGAATGAACGCTTTTTCAAATCTCGCACGTGTTTTCTCCAAGCTGCATGGATCTAGATAATCGATGGAAGATGAATAGTAGTAATTCTACGCAGATAACAAGGTTCGCACAGCGTGCTGACCACTGGGCCTTTTGGACCGTCAAATGCCGCAACATAAAAATGAAAGCAAGACAAGAGGGTACGAGTCGTTGAGCCAGGGTCCTACTAATAACCTACGAAGCTTCAGGCAAAGACCTAAAATAGACATCGGCTTCGTGCTATGGATCTACATAGTAACACAGATATGAAATGCGATGTCGTAGGAGATGTTAGAAACGTGTGTAGCGTCCTTCTAGTACTCAGATCTAAATGATTGCGTTGTTTTACAAGGTAGGTTGCTATCAAGGATCTTCGGTCAGTCCGCAAAGACTAGACGACATAGAAGAAATCAGGACGATCGATCCAGCAAATCTCATCAGAGAAAAAAGTCAACGGATAGTCATTCGTCGTCGACCTGTTCCTCCGAAAATCGAACTCCGCTGAGTGTAACCGGTCTACGTAAGACAGAGGAATCTGAAAAGAAGCTGAAGGAACTTATACAGGCACTCACTGTCCACGTTTTGCCGTTATTGGAACAACCGCCTAAAGAAACAGAGGGCGCAACAGTTAGCAAAAATCGTGTTTTATTCGCATTAAATCATGCCGCAGAAAAGGTAGAATGTATGCGCAATTTCCATAAAATAAACCGGCTTTAAAGATCATTATATGGCCATGAGAACTGTGTGTGCGTTGAGGTAGAATACTTAGAGAAAATCGTCTTTCTTTAAAATTCGCAATTGAACGAATTCAGGTCAACTTAGGTTCAAGAAATCGCACATTTAACATTGAAAGGCTTGTAACTTTCGTCTGCTGGTTCTCTTACAGGCTCTTAAGAAAAAGAACGTCTTCGGTCGGCTTGAACAGTTACGCACAGAGGCGCGAGAGGCAGACAGCGTTGTAGCTGACTTTTTAGAAAAAGACTGCGATACCCGATTAGCTGCTATGGCACCGAAGTGCGCCGCCTGTGGGGCTCCGTGCAAGAAATGCACGGTGAGTTTTCTCCCGCTCACTAATGTAGGTTCCACAGGTCGCACTTACACATTTTTGACTGTGTGAAAATACATAAGATTTTTTGCATTAGAGTCGTAGCCA
Organism: Varroa jacobsoni; assembly: GCF_002532875.2. Lineage (NCBI taxonomy): Eukaryota > Metazoa > Arthropoda > Arachnida > Mesostigmata > Varroidae > Varroa > Varroa jacobsoni. The sequence continues at coordinate 75,071 of NW_019214484.1, forward strand.
CGAACAGATAACATCGCTTAAAAATTAAAAAATGTTTAGTCACAGAATTGAAGTGTAAATTTTTCTGTTAAAGCTGCTTTGTTCTGTAATTTATAATTAACGTGTTCGATTTTTTCCTTCCTGTCGTTAAGTCGAAGCAGGGATTGCCCCACGGATAACGGCGACAAGTCTTTTTTATTAACATTTCATTGTTCTGGAACATTAGATAATCTTTAGATTTAAATTAAATATTTTTCAAGTTGAACATGGTCATTGGTTTTTGATATAGATTGTCGATCAATTTCGATGATACTGCACTATACCATCATTGGCACGTTTTTCTCGAATGTTTTTGCATCGTCGCTACTTTCATAATATTTTCAAATTTGTATTTTTTACGTGGTTTTGCCTTGCATAGAACGTATCTGACACATATCGATGCTTAAAATTAAGTGCAACAAACGAAAGGTACTTGCACGGTATTGTATGTGATCAGGAAGGGTGAGAAGCTCTGTTATGTGCGTTAGAAAAACAGAAATGTACATCGTAAAGTTACGTCTGCAGTTTGTATAATAATGAAGTTGATTTGCCCACGTTGAAGAGCGTTAATTACAATCTATGGAACCTGTTTGGAAGTTGGGAAGGGAGTTGAGAACGTGGCTATGAATTTTTTTAAAGCGAACATACGTGACGGATGCTTAGCCTACTGACCTGACATGGTCAACATTGATATTTCGGAAGGTGACATTTTGTTATTGTTATTGCAATAACAAAAAAAAAGCATTGGTAAATAGCATGGTATGATGCCTTAACACAAGTTGTTAATATAAACGCTGCTGGAGAACCGTTTATATATAATATATTATGTGTATACATATAAATATAATAAAGCCAGACCACTTCACTATAGCTTAACGTAGATGACGTTCAATCCCGATGGGTGATGATTGCGGTACGCGGCTTATATTGGTTCCATCGTGTGGAAGCTGTGTCCCCCCCCCCCCCCTAAATAATTTGCAGTAATCCAAACAACGTAGATATATTCTGCATACTAAACCGATGAAATAGTTGTAGATCGTTTAATAGCAGTTCATTTCAAAGGCACCTCCCGATCCAATAGGCTTTGTTGTTAAGTGTGTACAAGCCAGTCACTAACAAAGCTAAATTTAAATCTATTTGTTGCCAAATGTTCTATCATACATTTTGGGCAAAACAATTCTCACGCCTTATGGTGAGAATTCAATTGGGTTAATATCACTGTTTCAATAGCCATACATTTTAGTGTAGTTTTATTGTCAGTATGTATGGTACATTTACGAACAGCTGGTATCCCCCAGTGGTGGAAAGCAAAGACGTTTAACAACAAGCTTGAAATTAAATTTTTTTTTATATTTTTTAACAAAAACGAAGATGTATTACAGGGTAAAATATATAGAATAGCTTAGCTAGATAATATAACTAGATAGAATAACAGCCTCTTCTTAAGCTTCTGAATTCAGACTTTGACTACGCATAGCGGATAGTGCGAGTACAGAGTTGCTCACTGAGTTTGGGTTATTGTGAGAGTTAATGAGAACTGAAATATCAATTTATATATATATATATATATATAGGGAAGTTAACGTTGCCCAGTCACATCGTTCTAGGTGCTTAATAGCTATGTAGGGCACATGTCTGTAGGCTGGCCACGTTTCGGAATAAACCTGCCCGTTGGAATTTTAAAATGGTTTTAGATAGGCAAACGTTGAAGGTCAAGTACCGTCGCAGGTGCAATCATTTTCGTATGAAGTAAACTAGCTTGTTGTGCATTTTTTATATTATGTCTGCACGGTCTTCGTTCACAGTTGCGCTAAGGGCTTAATGAAACGAGCGCAGGGAACCCCATGTCGGTTCATCACGAACAAGAACATATGCGGATTTTTTTTAACGTACGATAAAGTAGAAGTGTGGAGCTAGTTAGAGGAACATGGCCACTTGGTCTAAACACTTTGGAAACCAGTGGTTAATTTTAATTGTTCTGCTAACAGACGTAAATTGACAAATAAAAGATATAGCAATCTTTTATTTGTCAATTTCTGGTTGTTTACGGTCCGATTTCGCAATTTTACGGTTTTAAATCCAGGTTAGAATACAGCAGAATTGTAGTTGAAGAAATGCACGATTGTAGTCCATGGTCAAGTACCTACCATAGGCCGTACAATATAATGTTAATATATATAATATAATAACTTATATTAATTTATATGAGAATATCATGGTTGAACCCATTTGAAATTCCACTTGCGTATGTTGAGGTGTAGCTGTTTTCTGTAGTTCGATGTTGACGAATAGCTAGCTAGCTAGCTATCTCTGCGGTAATAAGAAGAATGGTACATAAATAACATTCGTCAAAAAATAAACTTTGATCACCAGTTCTGGATAAAACACTTTTGGCTAGTCGCATTACTCGACCCAATCCACGTCCTCCAAACCGGAAGAAATCCTTATACATTACACGCGAATTGACCCTCCAGCGGCAGTAAGTTGAAGGTTAAAATCTGAACGAGCAGTGGCCACCGGTTCACTCAGATGTGCAATGGACTGTCAATGTCCTTCAGTGGGTAACTGATATTAATCTTTCGTTTTGAAAGCGTTTGTATCTGTGTGTTAGAGGCTTTTTCCGTTCCCCTATTAGGGTTCTAGTAGAGCAGATAGTTATTAAAAGAAAAGAAAACATAGAATTGCGTTAGCAATAATTCGATACTCAGTTGGTGGAACGGTACAATCTTAATTGACTAACTGAGTTGGCAGACACCTGGCGGAAGCGGCTTCTCAAGGCCCGAAGATGGAGAGCTTCGTATGTACAGCAGTGCAGTATCGTGGGGTCCTGATCAAGTGACAGATTTCAACGTGTCAGCCAACGAAGTAAATGGCGGGGGTTTTTACCCGGAGCCAGACTCCGAGCTACTCTCATTGGACGAGAATACGTCATCCAGCGTTAGAAGCTAACGTAAGCCCTTTTCGATGCCTATTAGCAAATATTACAGATTAATCTGTTACCATACAAGCTCAAATATTGTACTTGTTGTTTAAGGGTCGCCTGTATTGGATAGTCAGTATTACGTTTTCTAACAGCAACGTACTGAAATCTTACCTCTCGTCTTGCTTATTCGTTTTTAATGTGGACTTATCGAAATGTTTTAACATTTTACTGAACTAGGACAGTTCTCAAGCGTTCCCTCAAGTAGCGCACAGGCTTAAGTCGAAATAGCAAATTTTGATAGTTGTTGGGTCCATTTTTCCCGCACTAACAAACCCATCCTGTATGCACGATTGGTGATATGAAAACAAAGTGCTTCTCCTAAATTTCACGTTGAGCTAAAGTCATGTCTTAAACTAGCACTCGGTAGTCGCTTTACAGCCGTTGTAGTTATATGATTTGAGCACTTATGATAAGTCATGGATTTTTTGATCATTTTTGAAAGAGTATTCATTTTTGGTCACTTTCCATAGGTTTTGATTTTGCCGCAGATACGATCTTGCCGTAGCGACTTCGTGTCAACTTGCTAACGACAAAGGAAGGGTCACAAACGGTTTACTTTACCTCGATTTGGGTGCATTCTAATTTTTAAATGTGGAAGTGTTTGATGACGACAGCCAGTTGAAACCGTTTCAGTACTAGAGGCCGCGATCAATCTAGTACAATTTACCTAAGACTGTCCTTTTTGGGTAAAATAAAATGCTTTACATCTCGTTATAATTTGCATTCCGTCATCTGCTGTATAAAATATTGCTATTTAAACCTTGAACAGCAAAAATTCGATAGATTGACCTATTATTGATCCGATTATTACATATAGGAAACTACGAAAGCCATCGTAGAATTATGTTGACTCTTCCAAGCGATGACGTAAACGTAAATTCATAGAGAAACGTTCGTTTCTAGATAACGAAGACGGGAACGGAGAGTTTAGCTTCGCGGAACATTCTTAGACAATGGTTACGGGTTCATATATATGTGAACGCCTTAAATTCTATGAACTATGAGATTTTTCTTCTGGTAGTTATTTTTGTCCCGAAACGTTGAACCAGTTCTTTTAGAAGGTAACTTAAACTCACGTGAAATTATTAGGTAGTAGCTATGTTTATTTAGTATAGTTTAAAACATCGGTTACTCCCGGTCGTGTCTACGGGTATAATATACTAATAACAGTATGTGGACAAGTTTGAAAAATAAACTATCATCTAGTCTTAATCGTTTCGTGTTTTCCAGTGACAGCTTCTAGTTCGCTGAACGCTGCGTACGTTCTTCACGCTTGTAACGACACAATTTTATTATAGTTTGCAAATGCATATAGGTTATTATCTTTTTTTATTTATTTGTTTGTTTAATTTATATGTCGTGAAAAACTATTCTCCATTTTTGTAGTCGGTAATCTACTACTCTAGGCTTGTTTTTGGTCGTGTTGACTTTGTCAAGTGAGTGACATGAGTGTATATATTTGATGGTATGGACTCGTGCAATTGTTTCTACCTGTCTCGTAACCTAACGAAAAGAAACAACCGCGGCTGCTAACGCGGCTTATCCCTTAACCATTAGCACTTGATGCTTTTAGCTCCAGAAGGGCAAATGAACCGGTGCCAAAAAAGCAACTTAGAAAAAATGATGAAAATTGGAAGAGCTTTGTTTGATACTCGTAGCATTGCAGGGTGCACTTGGAAACACATTAGCTTCAAAGAAAAATACCTAGAAGACCAAGAAAGACAACGCTTAATTTGAGTTTTGTTCTATTAGCAGCATAGACGAGAAACGCTGCCTGCATGTAGAGAACGAATCCGGAAGAAGTTTCCCGCGAAGGCATCTTAATTTCAAAGCGGGGGTTAGTAAATGCACAGGAGAAATATTAATCTAGCTGCGGCCATGCCTCCTTTGATACTGTATGAATACACCGCATTCCAGTCAGGTACATTAGGTTATGATGCCTGCTTCCTCTAATCGACTCGCCTTGATAGGACGTGAGGGGGTGTTGAGTGCGGCCTATGAGGTGTTGATCACTGCGCGGATTAAGGCGTACTGGAGTAATTTTCTGAATCTGCTAAAGTTATGAACGTGGTTTTTTTAATACATCTAATATGAAGTTCTGAAAAATGAGATCAAACCAACAAGGGACATGCTAAGAACAAGCAGGGATTATAGAACCTCAAGACTTAAAGTAAAACCGGCAAGAGGCAAGAGGCTGCTGAATAGAACTGGCATTTGGTGAACGTAAAATAAAATAACTGAGAAAATACACATTATGCGTTGGAAAATTTAAACACTTTGAAATGGATAGTAGAGGCAGATTGAAAATATTCAAGGTACTACCGTAAGCTAACAAGTGTCACGCAACTGTTACATGTTGCAACGTTCAAAACAGAAGATGAATGTTTTACAAAGTGTGGTCAAAATGTCTGAGATGGTGGGTAAAGCCAATTATTCCTGCCATTCCTGTTGTTATTGTAGCGTATAAATTATTTTTCGTACATTTTTTAATACGCGCAACGAGTACTAAACTTCTCGAAGTGTTTGTAAGTTGCCCAAAATGTACGATCCTAAAATAATTCAGTGGTCTTGAGGTCAATTTGTGGTGTAAAAACTCTATGCGATTCACATTAGTTTGATGTTACAGATCAATCCGTTGGACCTGTTACTCAGTGAGCCCTTGTGTTAACTATGTGAATGCGTTAAGATCATTTAAAGAACGTATTCTGCAGAGCGGATATTTGTACATACCGTCACAATATACTATTCGTGATTTGTATGAGCGATTTATATAAATAATGTAGTGAACGAAACAGGTTAATTAATAATCATGACTATACTAGATATACAAAAGCGAGCAAAAGCGTGATGTAAAAAGATATATAAACTGGATAAAAGTACATTCTCGAAACATCCGTGATACGGCGCAAGCCGTGCTCCTCCAATGGCGACAAATGGGATTCAAGGGAACCTGGGGTCATCGGAATGCGACGGCAGACGTGAAAGAAGAGTCTTTGCTCCCAAGTTCCCTCGGGGAAATGGCTATTGAGGAATGCAGAGACAAAAACATAATCGCCGCTACAGGCAGTCATCCGCACCATTTCCTTCCGCTTCTCTCAGGACTGACAACATCGGGGTTTGCAGAACAGCAGGAAATTTAATGGACGTTATATCTGCGCTTTGCGATTTCGATATTCTGCCAACTCGCCTTTACTGCGAGCTCTGTGTATCTGTCTATCGCATACCCTCAATGTGCAGACCGATAGAACAGCGTGTGTCTGTTTCTATAGTCGGAGGCCGTGATAGTGCTTTAACGTTTTACAATTTTCTAGTTAAGAGGACCAGATGTTGTTATTATCGAGTTTCAAGGAAGAAATCAATATTCATGTTGAGCTGTTTGCTTACAATTTGTTTTTAAGACTGTAGATAAATAAAGATAAGTAGATATTTCAGCGGGATTTTTCGCATGTGTTAAAAGGGTCCTTCTTGACGGTCATGCATATTCAATATAGCTATTATCCATTAAGATGACAGTTTCGGTTCGGAACTTAAAACATTTCTTCTTTAACCTGAAAATAACTCACAGCGTTTGTATTTAATTAGTAAATTTATGAACCTGTTCTACTTGTTGTGTAAACTTGCCGTAGTCGTAGAAATTTCAACGAAATATAATTTTGGACTAATAGCAATACAAAAGTCTTAAATGCAAGTTCTCAAGGGAAGCAAGAAGTTAGAAAGACGCAAAACGTACAAGAAGTCTCTGAAGATTTTTCGAGCTTCTTGAAGGCAAACCGTAAAAAAGATTTTCCAGTTTGTCTCATGTCAGCCCTCCCATTTCTTGAAAACCGCATGTTCTACAAAGAACTGATTTTGGTCTGAAATTAGGAATAGCGAATGAAAGCACGCCCGTTACGATAAATAGCCCGCCAAAATTTTTTCATTTTGAATACACCACTTTGTAGACAGATAACTCCCACGCCTAGCCAAACCGCTACAAAACTGAACCGTTAAGTCGAGCATACATCGTGCCACAGAAGCTAGATAAAGCAATATAAATGTAATAAATATTGTTTACTAGCACATGTGAATTTATGCCGAGTATGTAACACACTTGGGTTCTTTGTTGGACCTATATATTTCAAGCAGATAAGGCAGTTCCTTAAGCCAGAATATAATGTTTCATTATGGAGCTTTTTTGTTAACCAAGAGAAGGCAGCAGTATTAAACCTATCAATATTTAATTTCTCTATTAGACAATCCTGCTCTCGCCCCTCATTTAGTTCGTTTTCACTGGAACACAGCCGATACGCCTACATTAAGCCATAAAACAGCCTGCTTTCTGCTCGCAGCTACAAAAAGAAAATCTCCTGCTACAAACTCCAGTGCGACATGGCAAACAAAAAAGTTCCATGTTCCTTTATTTTCGTATCATAGTTTCGTCCGATTAATCAAAACAGCAATTGAGATGTATAAGCCTTAAAAACCGTCCGTTTCGGCATTTAAAGTATAAATAGGAATAGAAAAAATATGTAAAATATAATCGGTAGGTCACAACTACTGCATTGCTCTTACCCTTTTGATGCCTTAGCTAAGTGCTGAGAATGTAAACAAAGAAGTTGTGTATATAAGCAAACGTACTTGACGACATATACATGCCATTATTCTTACAACGTTTTTATAACTTGCGTTTTGACATCGTAGTCGCCGAATGAGGTATTTTGTATTGTTTCCATTTTCACAGTAGCGACATTTATAGAAGGCTTTCAAAAACCAAACTTAACCGTTCCATCTTCTCGAGCCCCGTCGACGAGATTAAAGTTGTCCTTAGCGTATGACGTATTTAGTAGTAGTCGAGTAGTGTAAACGAATAAAGTCAGACTTCAGATGTTGTAAATTAAGAACGCACACACGGTTCGGGCTTAAAAACGCAGCTGATTGACGAACTCCTCGCCAAATTACTCCAATGAAATCTTTGTAATCGTGGCAACGTTGTTTTTTGACGCGGATCGAACGCGCTTTGCTGACCCTTTAACTGTAACTTTGTAACGACTGTAACATTGAAGAGATGAATGCTTTACGCAGTGCCGAATCGACGTCTCTTCCCTCTATTTCAATAATCAGGATTACACCAACAGCTGCGTCGAAGACTACCACGATTCTGGTGCTGTACCACCCTAGCCAGCACAAGCGCCCTGCTGCGTTACGTTGAATGAATAACATCGGACTGAAAAGAAAAAAATCAAATCGATTACTTTAATTAGGTAGATAGCACTAATATCCCCCTCCCGACACCTCAGCCTAACAAGGTGAGGCTTTAGCGATACTGCTGAATATGATTTATGCTTGTGAATTCAGAATCGACATTTTAGAAAGCCATATTCTCGGCGATACCTAAGTTAGAGAATAGCTCACTTATAAACTAATACCGCGTTCGGTTAATCATATTCTCAGATGAGAATGAAAATGGTCTCCCGAGTCTCCTTTTTCTTTTTTCTGCAAGTCGGACTCTTCCGTCAGTGACTGGCAAAAATAAGCAGAGCGCAAAGGCGTAAGTAGTCAGCTAGTCGGTCAAAACCATAATGTATTCTATTTAAAGTAGAGACTCTCAAGCTGCGAGACGCCAAATAAGCGATGGTAGTTTTAGGTGCGTAAACAGAAATCTTTCGGTCTCTGTTTTATTCGTTATAAATTAAATCGTTCTGTCAGCGCTCAGCCATGGAACGCTCGATACGTTCTCTTTCTAAACAGATACCTTTTATTTTTTAAGTGGATGAACCCGTGGGTAGAGCCCGTATGTGCGAGAACGCTTCGCGAATATCAACAGACCAAGTTAAACAGGTTCGAATAGCTTGAAACCTGCGTGATCTCCCCAAATACAGTGGCTGAAATACTTCATCGTTGTTCTTTGTCGTCCAAACTGTGCGAGCTACGAAGTCTATCGTTCTATTGCCGTCCGAGTCTAAAGCAACACATCGTTCCCCCGTTAAGTGTATAAACTGCTGAGTTAGAAACGAGCCCAGAATTCATCAGGATCATTTGACTTGAGGTCATTTTTAAGAAAATCTTCACAAGCTGCGCTCTGTCGAGAAATGCCATATGGATTTCCTCATCTATTTAAAAACAGATATATTTTTAGCCTTATTGACGGTGAATATTTTTGATGCATGTGTCTAATCACTTTTGAGGCAACGTTTAAGTGCGGCAACCATTGATTTGGCATGCTTCTTCCGTAAGCAAAGGTAAATATAATTTCTTTGACAGGTCTAGAGTATGTATCGATATTCCTGGTCGTGTGTCTTTAAACTCCACAGTTCTATCAAAGCGAGGCTATATATTTCGCTTACGCTGGGCAAGATAAAAAGACGTGGAGGAAGCGAATTAAGTAGAAATAGGCACGTTTATAGGGTATTTTTGTACGGTCTGCGATTCGCTTCGCATCTGCTAAAGCAGCGGAAAGTCAATATTTTTATAGAGCTTTGATGCTTTTACGTATCCCGCCGTCGCCGCCGCCGCCGCTATTAGACGGCGACGGTACGGTGACAAAAGACAGACGGAATATAGTAAAAAAAGTCGCTAACGGAGCCTTCAGTTTCCCTGGCGGGAAAATTTGATTCGAGGTAAAGCTAATTTTTTGTTATGTCGCTGCGATCCGCGTTGCTAGGTTTTCGATTTACGCTTAATATATTACGACCTGTTTTTTTACAAGAGCTATTACATGCTTAAGACAACTCCGTTTACGGGTAAGTCGAGCAGCCTTTTTTTGGGTTTTGCTAATAAACGCAAAAGTGCGATAGTATACTTTTTGGAGCTTGTACTGTGCAGGTTATCGGCCATGTTTTTTGGCGCTGAAACACTCAGTCTTGCGTTAGGAACATTAGCCGAAGATTATCGTCTTTGGCGATGAGGACGCAAACATGTCTATTAAATTATCCTCCATAGGGCGTTCTATGTTCTGACGAAACATAACACTCAGTTTTAATAGAAAGCCTAATAGAGCATGCCACGCTTTTGCATCCGTCGAAGATTTGGCGAACAAAGACGTTCAACTGCATAGCGTTTCGTAGTCTGTACTAGTTTTTGCAATACAATATAAACTATTATTAACAAATACTGTGAAAGTGGACCATTGTTAAAATACTGCAGCGCCTCGCTGAAGCTAGCAAAAATCATTAACGCTCCCGTTATTGTTTTCAAAATCATCAACGGCGAGGAAAATGCGCCGAGGTGCTAGATATCGCTCGCTAACACTCGTCGCATCAGCGTAAGAACCGTTATTTATACTCATAAACAACGCGATATAGATTGAAATGCACAGTTTTATTAATTACAAAAAAGAAAAAATCAATCATTACCGGACCTGCGGAATAAATGAAGACTAAATATGGTAGAGAACAATCGAAAGGAATGCAAATGATCTACTTGAATATATTTAGCGCTATATAAATAAAAGTCGGGTGTACGTAACGCATCATGGGGCGTGACCAGTAATAGCTACGCGACGACATATTTAGTGTAGAGAAAGTTACTCGCCAGATGTCGCACGCTACTTCATCTTGAAGTGTTCGTCATTGCGTAACAAGATGCCCATTTGTACCGCATCCATGACGTGCGCGCACGCTACTCAGGGGAATAGAGTAACAGCACGATTCGTATCAATATCTCTGATATAGCTTAATTATCACAGCGTGTAGCTGGATGGGACGGTGTTCTCGAAAAACATTTCCAACCTTACCTTTTTAGCGAGCGAGAGAGATTACTAAACCGTTTGCACTTGTCAGCAGTACGCCTATCGTGTGTTTTTTTTAAACCGCTCGTTTTTTTATAAAGTATATTTGTACGTTAGGTACACCAAAAGAAAGAAAGAGCTGATGAATTTTCTCTTTCTCGCGTAGCAACGATCTCCTGTAATTCGACCTTGATCTTTCAACTCCTAGGCACTTGCTGCGCAACTGCTTCTGAACGTTTCGGAACGCTCTATGAGGAAGATCATTCTGAATAGTCGCAGAGCGTGCACCCTCTGTTATGAAACGTGCTACGGTTTCATAATCCTGAGATGTGCTATAAAATGAAGTCTCTACCGTGTGCGATTCGGCTAGTACGTAGAACTCTTCATTGCCGTTCGCAAAGGCACTGGGTAGAGCAAAAGGTAAATTTATTGTTTTATCGATTGGAAAGAGATAGCCAGTCAATGCTTTCAGTTTCTCGCAAGCGGTTATCATCTAATACTCAACCGCTTGGATATCGTAATAACCAGCTAAATCCAAAGCGTCGTATCTGTTTGTTTTTACGGAGACAAGTGATACGGTGATAGTAACTTCCAATTTAATAGTTGTCTAAAGCTAAAGAGGTACGGACCCAAAGGTTGATGTCTATAGCCTTGCTCGATCTTCAGTCTTTACTTCTGCATTACTAATACGTTGTAACTCATGAATGAAACCCCGTTCGGTTTTCAAACAAAAACAGTTTATGTAAACTGATCGGACGTTCAATAATCTTTCCGAGACTATTTGAAGTCGACGGAGAAGAATCATAACGATTTTTGCTGAGCTCTCTCTGTCAACAACATTACTAGTCGGTAGAAATCGAAATAATTAAATCGTGGATAGACACTTAACAAAGGGGCTGAACAAATCCATCGTCGACTCTGAAGGGTCCTGAAGGACGTGTAGGCCGTTGCCGGTATCGTCTCTGCTTTCACTTCTGTGGAAGTTGCTTTGGTCGCCGCTGCCCCGTTTTTTATCGCTCGGAGCAGGGAATAACGTCGTTCGGCTGCTGGTGTTTCCGTATTTTCTTGTACGGCCTGCCACACACACCGACATAGTGACGCATTATTTTGTAAAGAAGTTTTAACGTAATTGTTGGCCCCTTTACAGTAAGTAGCGAAGCTGCTAGCCAGTTTGGAGCACCGATTTCTCTCGAATGTTTCAATCGATTGTAACACTTGTCCTATCGCATGCCTGAAATAACTTTTCTATGCAGAGATCTGCCAAGAAACTTGTCACTGTTAAAGCCAACCCGAGTAAGCTCGCCATCGCCAACAAGGTAGTCGTCGATTTAAAGACGATTCTACACTATTTCTCCCTGATGGTAAGGACAATGTGTCTTGAAGTTATCCTGTCAAACGAGAATGTGACCACCATCCGTCAACAGTTCGACAGTGATAATAAGTATCTCCTTCCCGTCGACGTTATTTTCAAAGTCCACTCAAAAGGATGGAACCCGATGATCGACTTGGTGGCGTACTCATCAACACTGTCGATTTTTTAAAAAACATACTGCAAATACACTAACTTGTTGACGTTCAGCGAAGTCTAGACACATCGTTTTTCAACCTTTTTTCAGCAAAAATATCCCGCAAGCTAAGTGCGATCACAAACCCTAGATTATCCATTAAGTACCTTGTAAAATTAAGCTTTCTAAGTTAGCAAATTTCAAATTGACAAATCACTCTACCTTTATGTATTTATACATCTTTTTGCTATCCCCAAAACTCGATCAAAAGGTGTCATTCAAAATTCTTCACGCGTGTCACCTTTTAAGATTAGAATTTAGAAGTCAGATACTGCGTATCGATAGGTTATTTGAAATCTCGATTAACGTGCTTGCCTGTTGAACTTCGCGGCGAGTGATGATCCAGATCCGAATCCGGTCGTGCACGCGCTTCGTTTCGTGCTGGGAGCTACCTCTCGTAATGTAATGCCCAACGACAATATTAAATAAAACATTCAATGCAGTACATGACTGCTGCTGGGCAATACATCATACATACACACACAAATAGCAATAACGGTAACGTACGCAAAATAATAACGTACTCGAACAGCTGCGCGTTCGGTCGGCGAAGTTCAGAAATAACAATGAACTGAAAAAAAGAACACCAAGCAGTGTATTGTTGATAGGATTAACAAGGGTAGCGATTCATTTATAATTGGGCGCTGAGGACTGCGAAATCGATCGTGTATACACACGCTGGAGATATTGCCGAAGCTATAGGGTCTATCATATCTACATTGAGAATGTCTTTATCTTACGTGGAGCTATAGTATCCGAGCCATCACAACATGAGCTCTAGATTAGAATGAAATTTTAATTTTCCTCCTGTAATACGTACATATAATCTATAGTAGAAAAAATTAAATTTAGGTAGTTTAAAGAAAATATTGAATTGTGGTTTTAAACTATTTAGCAGATTCCGTAGCATTTGGCTAAACAGATTTAAATGTGTTTTTGTTGAAAACGTAATTTCATTGGGAGACGCTGATAAACATGATGAACGATGATAGACTCTCCGCGAGTCAAAATTCGGAACGGCGGGAAAGAATATCTTGACTGCCGTGCCCCTAAAGTCATTGAAACGAGGCCACTTAATCCAATGCTACCAATTGGACAGTTTTCGGCCTAGGTCTATATTTTAGTGAGTTTCATTTTAGAGATCGTACACTTTCCTTATTGAGTGTACTTATCGCAGCGTGTCCAAAGTAGATCAAAGCATATATTGAGTATTTATTAGGTGGCAAGTTGCACACAGTAATTTGCGAAAACATCAAAGGTGAAATTTGCGCACCATTCGTGTAAGGGTGGCCTATGTTAGCCCAGAATAGGACAAGATGACGAATAAAAATTCATTCTGAATGTGGACTACTTGCAACTAACAGCCAACTCTCGATCCGTCGACGACGTGGCTCGATATCAAAATTTTAATTAAAGTTAAAAAAAAAACATTTCCAGCGACGGCGCTACTGGCCGTTCTGCAATATCTCCAAGATTTTTTAGCTAACGCTTCTTTTTTGCCTTCTACTCCTGTGTGGCGTGTGGAAATACGGATCCGGATTCGTTCCCCGAACAAGTATGAGGTAAGTTTGTGCATACAAATGAAGACCTCCGAACACTTAATGACGACTTGCAGCAAGGGTTAACTCTGGGTCGCGTACACGTTATCAGTCAGAGTGAGCTTACCGATATATGCAGCACTTTTGTTCCTCTCAAAATTCAACTCAGACGCGTTTAAGTAGGGCGGAAATTGTTCTTTATCTCATAATCCTCTATATTCTACAGTCCCAACGGGCAACTGATTCGCCGTGTGCGACAGAAACGATAAAGAGAGATTGGACTGAACCTGAATCAGAAACAGCTATACCATGAAAAAATGTAGATGTTTGCGGGTTTATGGTGTTTAGATGATCAAAACTAATTATGTATTTTTTTCATTCGAACATTGGCATTTTGTACTGCTACATAATCCACATTAGTTAGCGATAGCAGCTTGATACAGCTGTTCTCGATTTAACCTGGGCTTGGAGGCCACGTTCCGTCTCTCCACCCTCAACTGTACCGTACAGCGCCGAAAAATGGAATAGGGTTTTTTTTAAGCTTCGGCACATCCAAAGCACACATTGTTGGAACGATGGGGCACAGTGGCAACGGCAACGGCAATGGTGGCATATAATTAAATGTGATAATTAAGCACATGAAGGGACCTTTATTCCCCTCATTACCACATGTTGGTACCGAACAAACGTGAGCAACTGTTAGTCTGAATCGCGCAGTTGTCGCCACCGACAGTGGCGATAAACTCCCAGCAAAAGGCCAGCGGGATCCAGATGAACGCGTAACATGCGACAGTGCTGGTAAAATCTTGATTATCATGAGTAATATGGATGAAATAAATTCGTTTTGCGATAAGCGATATTAACAGGAAACAAATATGGAAACATTAACTGCGTGTTGGGCCGTTAGCAAATTTAAATGGCGACAGCGGCAGCAAGTATACGGCTTCTCTCTCATATATAGGAGAGTGGCAGTATAGGTACCCATTTCGTGACGGGGCGCTAGACGACGTGCTGTCTGCTGCGGCAGAGCGCTATCTTCAATTGCCGCCAAAGACTTCAGGCGCCAAAATCCCAAACGTTAGAAACGAGGTTCCAGACACAACTTCAGAAAACAAAGTAACTTCTTTTTTCAGCAAATGGAAACGCTGCAAAAAAACAAATAGTAAAGGGAACTCATCTTGTTCTTACGTTCACGATGTAGTAGTCCACTTGCTTTTTATGGAACCCACGCTACCTGAGAGCAGCTCTTAAAACAGTTAAAAAAATTTAGCCGGTCTAAACCTGCGTTGTTAGGACAAGCTCTGAGCTAGCATTGTTCACTGATAAACAGATGCGTGTACTTTCTAGGCGATGCACAGCTATTTGAGACATAGATTCAAGCTCTTCATTATCCATTCGGAATTTGCCAGCCCATAGAAGCGAAAACTGACAGGGATTTATTAATCTGACCAACGAAATGGCCGGACAAAACGAACCGATATATAATTAGATGGGTTTTATCACATCATAAGTGGAATAATGGGTTTTCATTTGTCAAGGCTATGTTTATCCGGACTAAATGTGGTGCAGTACGCTTTAGGTAGAATGCGCTCAAGTACCATCACTGGATAGTCTGTCTGATAAATTTTGTGATTTCTTCATTTAATATCTTGAGTTGGTACACCACAACTGTACTTTTTAAATAGGTATTATCTAATACCTATATAACCTGATTTATGCACATTCCATTCCTTCCAGACTCAAGGGACATTTTCCAGTTAAGGGAATCGGGCATAACTGGCTTAATCAGGCCAAAGCCAATGTCAAAGTTAATTTTATTTATATGCTTAAAGACAGATAGTTTTATACGATTTTTGGAGTGAAAAGGCAATAAGATAACCTTATCTTCTTCACGACAACTTTGCTAGCATTAGCATAGTCGTTAGAGTGACAGCTCACTCGTTTTGTATCGCTCGCCAAACTATTTTTGCTGGACATCGCAGGCATCAGATCAGAAAAGTGTACTATTTAATATCATTTAACGATCAACGCTTTTCTAAAGCGCCATTCTTAAAAGGAGGTAAATTGTCGCTCCGGATGAAACAGATCTTTTGGGTTTTTGATTGTTTAGACAATGAACTGTTGACAGAGCGATTGGTTAGACACGAATTGGGATCACATTCTACTTTTAGCCTTCGAGTGAACATTTGAAAAAAATGTCTATGTTAAAAACAAGTCACGTTCGTAACAGAATCTAAATGGTACAAGTGTGCTACAAGCATCTCCTGTAGGCAAGGTTTCTGCCATACAGATCTTAGCAAAGAAGGAACTTATCGGATACTTCGTTTAGGTAAAAACAAATAAATAGCTTTTATATCATTTGGGGTTCTTTCAGAAAGTCAGTAATCATTTAATATTATCTTAAGAAACGTTGGTGGATCATACGTTTATATAAGAGAGTACGAATACAATAGCAAACCATCAAATCAATGGGACTTCGATAAATGCCGATAAGACGTTTGTTTACTATTCACTCGCACATGACATTGGAATAGTAGTTGGCAAGAGCCTTACCTCACTTCACTTCACTCTCTGCGCCCTCGCTCCTGAAAAAGAAGTAATATGTTGGAAAGTTAACATTCTTAGAGGCGAACCTTGTTCCACTAAATAGAACCGGACGTAATTGCACAGTTACAATTTAGGACTGCACAAAAGCGGTGACTAGATATTGTCATGCAGTTTCCCTTTTACCAATAACCTGGGGCCTTTGCAGATCGTAGTGTAACAACTTATGATATGCTGCTTTTTACAGGGCTATTTACGTAGGCAAATGTCACACCGGCAAAGTTGTTCTGAAATTTAAACGCTGAATCCTAAAGTGTAATAGCAATGGTAACATTCAAGAATAATACGCTTTTCAATTATAATATGCCTATTGTTATTAGATCCCTACCACACTAGGGTCTATTGGAGCTGCCCCGAGCCGTTGTTTGTAATTATGGTCTACCAAAACAAACAAACGAAACTAAAAATAGGAAGAAATATATATATATATATATATATATATACACTGGTTATAGTAAAAATGCTTTAGGTGTGGGCTTGATTAGCTGGATGAAAAAACGTTTGTACAAGATATCCACTAGGCTTTTACCGACGAGCGAGAGTAGATGGGGCGCCTAAAAGCCTAACCCTCTTACCTCATTACCAAAATTACTTTAGCTCCTTCATGTGCCCCTGCCTTAGAAAACAATCTCGGGTCCGCTGTATCGCTAGCGAACTAAGCCAAACTAAGGAAATGAGCAAGCTTGCAAATCATACATCTGATCAATCCAATGGAGTTCGAGACCTCAGGTAAGACGGATCTCCTGATCCTTAATACACTAAAATAAGTGGGTCAGAGATTTGTTACAGCTACGAGGAATGAATAAGAAGGTTATTCATTTATCACAACAATTATCACGTACAGGGAGGAAACTTCCAGCTGTTCCAGATCCATCTGGGCATAGGGAGAATGATCAAGCCTAAAGAAGGCCTTGCTTTCAAGTTTGTTCATTAGTGTAGCGTAAAAATAAGCATAGATAGTAGTTAAAGTATGCTGTACGTAGCGTCGAAGTAGTGACTTTGGAGGGATAGCTTGTCACATATTATCTCGTATAGGCGATGCCACACCGTTAGCTCACACACGACGGTTATGGGTCACGAAAGCCACATGCGAAAAGACGAAATCAACAAGCTGCAAAACGAGTGACGACGTTAGTGGAATTACCCTGTTATAGTCCATGATAACCTTGGTTCCGTGTAAAATAAACCTATGCCAGCATTTACGTGGTGTAGCGCAATAAGTAACCGCGGTCGCGGTTTTTATGCCAAAAAAAGACGAGAGCTGTATTTAGGGAAAGGACGTCCCCCCAGATAACATTTTTCACCCTCCCTGTGATGGGAGTTATAACGGACCTTGTGCTAGGAGGTACATTTTAAGCGACTAAGACCGATTGGTCAGGGTTGCAAATTACTCCTACCAACAATATGACATTTTACACGAATCGTTTAAGCCTTTGTTTTGCCTAGTCTTTGGCTAACTATTAAAAGTGAGATTTAGATGCTCCATGTATAACAGTGTTGTAGGCATACATATTTACTGAACTCCTGAAACTTCCTAAAAATCGGAAGCAGCCACAGGAGGCAAGACGAGAGTGGAATTTCCTTATCTCCCTAAGGGCACTCTGTTGTTTGTATTATGAAAAAGGTTTATATCTTATGTTACCATCGTTAAAAGTTTGTGTATCACTAAGTGTAGCATGTTAGCGTTCAGCGATATTATACCTCTCGCGGTATCGAAAGTCCAGGTACAGAAATTAATTAATACTGCAATATAGAAACGTGTTAGCTTGCAAAGCAGGTTGAATTTCTTCCAGTACGACAAAGCCAACATCCAGAATTGAGTGGCCACTGTGTAAGCCATACGTTCCGCACGGGATGGTCTTTCGTGGTGGCAAAGTTTCCACCGGCCTCTAAGTCAGAATAGAAGATAGAAATTTGTGCTCTTTTTAACAGTACTGTTTCATGGACACGTTGTCGTTAACTTACCTTTGCCTCTGGAAATTATTCCAGATTAGATATTCCAGATAAAAGATTAGAATAATCAGCCGGGACTCACCGAGGATCTTCCCAGGCTGTAGGTGTAACGCAGAGTTATCTCTGACGGTTTATTCCGTTTTTCTTAGTTAGTCGAAACCTCTTTGGTGTAATGACTACAAATGTAGATATACATATTTTTAAAGTGACTGCTTTAAACGAAATTGTTAGAACGATTCATTGCAGAATACAGTCCCACAAAATGCAATGCGTTTTGCCGATCATTACATATGATACTGCAAATGTTGCTGGACGAAGACTCGCCATGGCGGAATCATCAAGGTTGACCCCTTACATGAGTTTAATGACTATATCTGGGCTCCATGTTGTAATTGGAAGCGAACGGTGCAACATTCCACATAGACGGAAGGAGGCTTACGTGAGCTGGAATTGTATCTCGTCGTAGTGATACAGGGATGGGCCATTTTGTATCTCTAGTTCTCACTTATCCTGAATAAGCTGTTATTGGCAGCGTGTGACACATCGCTTTGACACAGATCGAGAATAAAGATATCGATGAACCCTGGTATCCTTGGACGTAGCGTTGAGAGTATCGTCAGAGAACCTGCGCCGACCGCATAACGTTTAGGCTGATCGATAGCCTTGAGGACAGCCATTACTAAAAAAATAAATGGAACCTGGAAGCAACAACAGAGCTTTTCTATCGTAGTGGTAATGCTTTATTTATCCATCAATCAGACATGAAGTTATTATTGTAACATTCTTAATTCTGTTTCTAAAAAAACAGAAGCCCTTTCATTAGTCCGGCGCTTACCGACGGTTTGCTGAGTTCTACATGAACGCTAAAGAATATATTAGAAATATAGAAAGCGTATTATAACAAATTTATCGCTAAAGTTAACTATGGTTTCATGTTAGTATGAAGCAGGATGACCTGACGATTGTTTGTCAAGCCTTTTCCTTTGACTAACCTAATTCATTCGATGAAACTGAAACAAATTAGACTCTCTGGTTAGCTATCTCATTCATAGAAAGCAGTTTCTAATTAACCAGATCTTCGCTGCCCTACTAAACAAAAAGCATAACATTTTTTGGATAAGGGTTGGGTTAGATCCTGAGCCTTTGCTGTTCTTCTAGAGCCACCCACAACGATCTTAACATACAAACATCATTTCTCATCACCGATGATAACTTTGTGGAAAAATCGGCCTCACGACGGTAGATATCGGGCGAGATATTAAAATTCTTCGCCAAGCAATAGATGCTTGTTGAATTCGCGAAGTGTCGATATAAACCCAAGGGACTTGAAATAATTCACGACGATCGTATTTCTGCAGCAAGTATTTTCGACCAACTCCGGACTTTTTTTTATCTATCAGAACTATCTTCAAATGATCGTCATCAAATTCTCATAATCGGCTAGAGGGCAAGGCATCCTTTAAATCCCCTAATACGGTTTTTAAACTTGATAGGCAACTTTGGAGCAGTCTCTTAAACGTTCATGTTTTTACCGTAGAGAAAACAAATATTCCGAACTGTTTCGGCAGCATTTTAGGTTGAAAGTACACTCTTTTTTTATTTATTTATTTATTTTTTTTATTTCGAACACCTTTTCGAGTTGAAATTACACTTAAAACCATCACAGCGTAATAATAGAGTAATAGATAATAGAACGGTACATCAGAAGTAAGCAATAACTAACGAAAAGTGAGAAGAAGAACTATTAAAAGAGCGCGGGAACTTTTTTACGTTTTATATATATATATCATAGAGGTACCATATAGATCGCTTAAATATAGTTCTACTTAACTATGCACACACTATAAGTATGTAAAATTAGGTGAGTAAAATTTATTCACACAAAGTAATATTTATACAAAGACTGTCACATAACAGTGTTTCATGCAAACATGTTCTTGCAGGTAATTCTGACAATAACATATTTAGAATTATTTAAGGCTCTAGGTTTCTATAAATGAAATATAGGCAGCATATGCCAAATATATAGAGCAGTCGGTCATGAGATTAAAGCCTTACTACGCCCCCTCAGTTTAGGAGACGATTGGATGCCATTTTTTTGTCTACCATAAAGGTTATACGAAAAAGAAGAAGAAAAGATTCGAGCTGAAAAGAAAATCATTTTCTACCAATGTGCGTTACAGGCGTTGGTCACTGGGTCGCATAGACAGCAAGACTGGTAAGAAGAGTATTATTTACTTATATAAATTCAACGCAAAAAAGGTATAGGAGCAGTCAGGTAACACGGCAAAACGCTTTTGCTATATTACCAGGCTGCAAGCTGTAAGCTTTGATACAATTCGGTATAGAGAGATTGCCTGAAAGGGAAGCAGCTAATTATTTACTAGTAAATCAAAAGGCTTTCTTCATTTAATTCATAACCTTTCATAGGTAGCTGCTCCTTTCCTAAACGAAAAGGGCATTAACATCAAATCTACATATATCTTTGAATGATTGACGTTGTCATTCAGACAATTGTTTTATGCCCTTAAAAACTAAAAAAAAAAAAAATGTTTAAAAATCACTACATTAAAAATATAAGCTTTTTAGCTTATATTTATCTGTGTACTGTATAGTACAGGAAATGGTCTCGAAACACTGTTGTTGCCATAAGATATTATGTATAATAAATATAATTACTGATAAATGAACACGGGTGACAGGTTTCATTAGCCAGAGTATACTTGCCGACAATACTAGTTTAGTCTAAAAGGAACATATAATATTAAGTTGAAAATGACGAGTCTACAACAATGTATTTTTATATTTATAAATACAAAAAAAATGATGATATTGATGAAAATGTGTGAGGTACGGATTGTTACAAATACCTTTGGACTTAAAATAAGTGTGGTCCGATCCTTCACCACAAGGTCGCTGCCTAGAACAATCATCATAGTTGCATTTGGTTTAACACATCAATGAGATTAGCTAAGTGGTTTCGACAAATCTGTAAAATCTCACGTTTGTAACGAGTGAGCGTAGGATACCAGGTGTGCACGCGTGAAGAAAAAAGAAGATCAATATAAAATAGCTTGAGGCACCTGTTTCGAATCAGCTCATCAACGAACAGGTCATTTGTCTTTGGTGATGCGTGTTCTTCTCCAAAGTTTTTACCAAACGAATATAGTGCCGAATCTTTTGCTATTTTTTGAGATCTTATAGTACTTTTATTTGATACGATCTTATTTTATGGTAGGAGTGCGAATTGGGCCTCAATTTAGCTTGGGAGTTAATATTGGTCCATACATGTCCCAATACTTTGTACTAGAGCGAAAGATGCAGCGCACTTTTAGGCTGATACATCGTCATACGTTCTATTTTGAAACTGATGCAATTGTATTTTGTTTACTGGTCTGTTGACAGGGCTATGAAATTGAATCCCAAGTAACAGCATAAAGTGTGTTGCGTATCCTTTGACATCAAACATTTTGGCCTGAAGATACAAACACAATAGGACAGGCTTTGAGGGTTAATCCTTGTGGGACAACGAAACATCCCCATATATCTTTTATAGTCAAGGAGCCTAACCTGAATCAGCTAATAAAGGAACTTGCTTTTGTCCACTAATAGCAACTGCTTATTACCAATCGAGTAATTTATAAGTATGCCTTTGTGGCTCCAATTAACACGAATTGACTAAAGAAAAATTCGCTTCTAATTAACCCACTGAACTAAAAATATCTGCGTATTATAGAAAACGAATTCTCTGTGTAGACGCCGATGACTCGCATGATTTTTCAGTCTCTTTATTTTAAAACAACTCTCCTATGTGGCCCTTACAAACACTACGTAGCTTATGTTGCTCATGATAATGAAACAGCCTAACGAGTATTTTTTTAACCTAAACAAAGACTAGGCAAAAACATACCAAAAAAAAAATAGAGATCCACTGGTTCACGGCTGAAAACGCTCTTTTCCTGGAATACTATTGCCCGAAAATGGTTCAATGAGACTGTGGCAGACCTGCACCACCGGTTGTGTCTTCCTATGCTCGTCTCCAGCCCTGTCGCGACACGTTTCTCACTACAGCGTGAACGATCACGACTAACCTTAACTAAATCCGTTAACTGCCATGGAACATACCATTTACTTACTTTAGCTCCAATTTTCTTATAGTGTAATAAGCTCTTTATCTACTAACATTACTTTCACAACCAGAAATGGCGTTCGCTTTTCCACTCTATTTAGATGCTACTTGGCGGACGAAGAAGAGAAGCTCCTTCCCCATCGACTGGACTCTTCTATTGGAAGCAGGTCGAGCCCTCCTCGTTTTTCTGTCCCGTTGTTTACTTTCCTTTTGACTTGTCGATAAAACCCACTCCTGGAGTTCGCGCCCTAACTATCCAGGCTCTGCCTTCTCATGTCATCGCCTACTCGAACCTTCTACCTGCATTCTGCTCTCGTTCACGACCCAGTACTTGTGAATTTCACCGTTCTACAGCTATTTTCCGCAAGTGCCATTAAATAGGATCTTCTGGATCTGCTTATGAAGCGTTACGACAAAATCCTACTCCAATATGATTTCC
This sequence comes from Varroa jacobsoni, assembly GCF_002532875.2. Lineage (NCBI taxonomy): Eukaryota > Metazoa > Arthropoda > Arachnida > Mesostigmata > Varroidae > Varroa > Varroa jacobsoni. The sequence goes on from NW_019214484.1 coordinate 98,005, forward strand.
GCTAAACTTGGCCGGCGACAAGCTTCTGCTTAAACTTTCATCGCGTTGTTACAAGCTGGCTAATATATTTTTGAAGCTTATAGTCAGCAAGGAAATAAACGAATGTTATCACTTCCCTAACACCTCCATACGTCTACGGCAGGCATGAATTAATTTCTTTTCTTTTATTACTGCTTGTCTGCTACAATTTTATGGAAAATTCTCCAACAGAGATATCTACGAATTTTCAACAAAATATATCCTAATATGCCTTATATGCCGTCATCTGTAATATTTCTCAAATGTATTAGATGGTGAAATTTGTATATAATACGTGAAACGACCTGATCTGAATTTGTTTACACGTCTGCTTAATGCTCTGGTATTCGATTATATAATACTAGGCCTTATTCAAACAATTGTTATTACTTCGTTCAGGGTCATCTGAGTAACCTGTATACTTTAATTCTCAACGTGCTCAGTTAAATGTCAAACTAACCGTCTTTTAGCCCTGTGTCTTTTTGACTCTATTAGGCAATCGTGGGCGAACTAATTGTAGACATGTCTATTCCTTAAGGGTCCAACCCTGTGTCTGTTTTATTACTCACAAGATCTTTGCTTGAAGGTGTGGTATTCAGGTTCATTCAGAAACTCGCCAAAAGTTTAAGAGTACCAAGATTTAAGGAAGATAATTCTAAAAAGGTAAACGCTGAGTACAATCATGGTTATTATAGTTACCTGCTATTATAGAATCCTTACCTACTTAAATAATAAAGTTACTGCCTTCACACGAAGACGAATTAGGTTAGGTTATTATCGTATTGTATCTATTGTGTGTCGTATAAAACGTAAATCGATCATTTAAACGCGTTTAAGTACCTATCATTAGTCACATGGCTAACAATTAGCCTACAGCTTTTCGTACTCCGAGTGCGCGGCGACTACGTGGTAAAGGCGTTCGTTCAGTTTTATATCATTTTGACTGGATGGGGCAGCGGCAATGACATAAGGCCGCCATTTTGGGCATGAGGCCACAGGTGGCTTGTCGTGGCCTTGGGCAAGGCCACTCAGGAAGAATAGAATCATCGCGTCAGCGACGCCCTCATCTGAACGGCGAGACCTCGTTAACAGTAAATCAAACGGCACAAGGCTTAAAAATGCTGCTGGCAAGTAGGAAGAGCTGAATGAAAGGCAAGGAAGGGGAGTAAACGAGCTGCAAGGTACTTAGTTAGACAATGACGTAAAGTAAATACACATTGAAAGAGGAAACAGCGCCACCAAGCGTGCTTTACGTCCAGCCGATACGGCCTTGCCGGCTAAATCGATAATGATTTATCACTGATGATGAATAATCCTGTTTAGCAATTGTGGACTTGTGTATTGCTGGACATTTGTAGAGGTGTTAATTCTCCATAATAATGTAATATTTTATATATGCAACCTCCTCAGTCGTACGTCTTTGGTGATCTTTTCCACTGACCTTCTAGAAAATGGTTGCCAGTCATTCACTGGTGAAATGAAAAATAGGAATAATGAAACGACAATACCATGACAGTCCACTACGAAAAAAACAACGTGAAATGAACAAAAAAAGTTTGTGTATATATTTCACTACGTGCGATATTTTTCTTTAAAGGTTTGTGCGATGTGATTGATATGGTTATAGAGAGACTATATCATATATATTGTTTGGGGAGTTCGTTATAGGCCGATTCGAAGAGCGGGCAGACCCGAGTCAGTCTGCGCAAGTGTTACGGAGGTGGACGTAAACTCGTCCATTGGAGCATTGGATGTGGAAACCATATTCGGTTGGATAAGTGGGGCTTGCATTTTTATCCTGTCGCTTGTAAGCCGGCCGAATATCAATTAAAAGTTACTTGTTCCTACAAGTCACAGCCTGCTAGAGCTAAAAACTGGCCATGCTAATAAAGTCAATTTCCGCATCCGTCAAGATCCAGATATCCCACATTTCACGTTCTCCCGCTACAAGCAGTAGACTGAATGTCAGCCTATTTTACCTACTTTAAATAAAAAATAAATAAGTTTTTTACCTGATGTTGTGAATAACTATAATAATTGTGCTGGATAGAAATAACCTAATTCTAATGGACCTTTTACGATATATATATATATATATACGTAGAGATTTATGATGAACTAAAACAAATTCTTAAGGATCGGAGCATGAACGTGTGATATTATTCTCTCGTCCCTTTTTTCGGCTTGGTTCTATCACTTAACGCAACTTGCTGCGTTATCCCGACAATCAGCTGCAGCTTACAGTTGAACCAGCGTTCATAATTTTCTTAAAGGATTAGATAAAATGGCAAAAGGTTTAAATCCAGAGTGTAGAGTAACTGAGATAACAAGCATTCTAAGTATACCGGTTCAATGTCAAATATGTCTTTGGATGACTAATGCTAGTTCTATTTTTTCACGTTAAAGTTGGCCTATTTTGGTAATGCCAATTTGAATAATGATCAATTCAAGAGATGGCTGCACTTCTTAATTGTACAATGTCCGTGTGCCTCGTTCGAATTAATATCTTTAAAATATGATTAAACGTTATAGTGTTGTTACCAAAGGCAACTGTCTCAATACTCGACATTAAAGAAATATTTCACTACTGAACTTTACTTCCAGTTATAATAACACTACAGCAACGTATTTAGGGTTGATACATTATTTTCTATAGAATATCTAATGAAATAGATATGCATACAGGTTGACTTACTTTTAACACTAAATAGTTTAATGGAGGCACAGGACGGCCGCCCTGGTGACGGACGTGGTTCTTGAGCTCTATCTCTGGCGTTATTACCAATTAGTTGTCCTTGCGTCAGCGAGGGCCACCGAAAACTGCCTCTACCGCCGCACAAATAGGCTGAGCAATCGAAAAGCTGTGAGCCACAAGTACCAGTAAAAGCCAATTCATCCGATTCCAATGGCTTAGACTGGAGGGGATAGCCTGCTGAGGGTTGGATCACCAAAAGTTTTACTCAATCTAATTAGTTACCGAAAGCGATCTATTTAACTAATACAAACTGAACAATTAGTTACTCACAAATAATGGCTGACAATAAATTACACCTTTTTATATTCCCTAATTAAATGCTTGGCGCTGTTGTGTCTACCCTAGTTCTTTGATGTTCGTGATGCTACCAAGCATTGTACAGCTATAGCAAACTAGCATCCTCTTCCTTAAGGATCATTTTCTTTCCTGAAACCGCTCGTCCAAAACAGTCTATTTAAGCAAGAAACTCACGGTGCTGCGGTCGAGATGAACAATAATGTTCACACCTTTTCCCACGATTCGATATATTTGAGGTGTTATACAGAGTGTCAGCTGGTATGGATCTTATTTGATCGATCAACGTTGCGCATCGACATAACGGGATGTCCTAATCTAGTTGTTTCCATAACTTCGGAATCGTGTAAGGGAAATACTTGGAACCCAGTGTCGGATAAAGTATGTTATAGGCCACCGTTCCATCTTAGCCGCTGACACATCGTGCTGGCGCTCGCTGAGGTCACTGGAACAAAACCTATGATAGGAGCTTCAATTGATGGAGCAGCTAAATTGCTGGCTCACCTATATGAGGCTCGCTTGACCTCGTAGTAACGTTTTCGGCAATGGTCACCAGCAGTGGTTCATTTTTCGATACTACCGACGTTTTACTTACGCTATCCACATTGCTGGCCGTTCCTTTAACTTCGTCAGCTTCAGCTACGTCTGCTAGCGTTACGCTGGGCTAGTGTTTCTCTTGTCAGTATTAGCGGGGTTTGTGTTGTCGTCTGTGTCATTGTTAGCTGCGTAATTTGGTTTCTCTTCTGCACGTCCCTCGGCAGTCACGGTAGTCTCTCTCCTCCGGCCCTTACGATCCGTATTGCCAGCCATTTTTCCATAGCTAGATCTATTTTCAGTGATGTTAATGCCTTCTCAGTTAGAGTTACAGTGCTGGCTTCACCAGGCTTTATCGTTGCCAATTCTGTCACCACTTTCTCAACAGAGTAAGTTAAAGTATTTTCAGACTTCGTGCTAGGTGTGGCCTCTTCGACATGAATAGTGTCAGATAATTCAGCTGTCGTTTTTTCAGTTGCGTCTGTTAACGTTATGCGTGTGTCATCAGTTAGCGGTTGTAGTAGCGTCTACTTCGGTGAGGTTATGTTTCATTATCGGAAATTCCAGTTTCCGCTGCGCTGGTTATTGATAATACTGCAGTCATATTACCTTGAGGAATATCTGTGCAGATACAATTGACTTTAGTGTTATTAGCGGTGTTTGTCTTTTTGGCTGATTCAGAAATTGAAATTTGGTTTTCAATATCGGATTTGTGAATGTGTGAGTCTCATTGATTGTTGTCATGCGTTGAAGGACTTGTGAATGCTACGGAAAGCTCAGATTCTCCGCGATCAGGGTCAGTGTGTTGAGGAGATATCGTTAACAGTTTAGACAGTAGGGTTTTAGCGGATACAATCAGAACCGTTTAAGGCGTAGGTGCCGTAGTCTTACCCAATTCGACAGTGGATAATGCATCTTGAGTGAACGTCTTTCTAGAAAGAATTGTTGTCGGCGTTGCTTCAGTCCGTGTGGCCGAGTTCGGTGTTACGGTGGTAATATCCTGACGCCTAGTTTCAGCCATCCTTCCTGATATCACAGTCAAAGTTTGAAAAGTTTTGCTTAGAGAAGCGGCTGCCGTCGACGATGTTTCCTTTTGAAGAAACCTTTTCAAGTGAAACAGCGATTCTGATCCAATATAAATCGTTAATCCTTTTGATAACCAACCTATCCAAGCGTTTGGAATTCTCGTTTGCAGAAACCAGCTGATACTGCCCGAAACGACAGTGGTGTAAAGTGTAGGCATTTTACCTAAAAATCCAACACAAATAGAAGGGCCAGGTGGTAAAACAAAAACAAGCATGAAGTACTGCATGGCTAGTAATAGAGATGTTCTCGGTTGTTCTTACTATATATATATATATATACACACTATATATACTAAACTCTATCTTAAACTATAATATAAACCACTTAATGTATTGCCGCATTCTAAAAGGTCTACTATCATTCGCTAAATCGCATCAGTAGCAGGTAACACTAACTATATTCGAAGTATCAGAGGCAAAAATCTTTCATACAGGCAATAGGATATACACACGAAGTTGTTTCTTTTTTTTTAAATAGTTTCGAAATTGTCATGTATTTTTTTGTTTTATTGTAAGTATACTGCCAACTATTGTATCTGTTACATCACGTTACTAACTTGTATTTTAATATCCATACTCTGTGGTATGGCTCAGAGGAACATTGCAACGCACATTCTAAAATTTTCAGCCTGAATAAGGTACAAGGCCGTCTCAGATAGCTGTTTTATTCAACCCTGGAAATTCCTCCAGTCTTATTCCCATCACAGGTTTACTACAGTGTAAAAAATGCATAAGGTAATTGTTGGCTCAGACACAGTTTCACTGAATGGACAACTGACGTTCTATGATAATGAGCGTTTCGAGTTCTGTATCCAGAATTGAGTTCGTATCGCTGTAGACGTAATAACATTGCACGACACATGCTATATAAAACATAAAAGGACAGCTACTAATTTTCTTGATATGCGTTAATAATACGTAGTCTTTCCATTGAGATTGCCGTGCCAACAACCTAGTTCATGTAAAAAGGAGCTTTTTTTTCTCTTAAAAATTTCATTTTTTTGCTGATCTTAGTTACATTTTGCATACCTTACAAACCTTTACCCCATTTCTGTTCTAATTTGACTAAAATTATCACTTCTCTTGCTTAAACATTTTCGTAACGGTGTGTTCAGTCTGATACAATATGAGCAATATCTTATGCTTCATTTCGATACTCTAATCAGCTTTTTAGGGCTCACAGCTCAGCTATTTAGGGTCACAATTGTAACACAATACACCAGTTGATATCGTATAAGCGAACAAATACACTGACACCCGCCTTTGTGCGACATAGCCACAATATCATATGAATGGACCTACCTGCTTTTGTGTGGCTGGCAATCCTCCATTTATGCTGCACGCACCGCTTGTCACGACTTCGTAGATAAATGCAGAGCTCCGTACGTACTTGCTTACACGTTCGGCCGTTGCACGTGTCGAATAACGTTTTCCGGTCTTCTTTTATTTCACACGATGACGTCTTGGCACGGTTCTGATAAGTAGCATCCCTTATATCACCTTCCTAATCACATCCTGATCTCGTTGGTGCGGCCTGAGGTACGGTCGATAAAAAAATGCCTCATGGCTAGGGTACTGGGAAGTCAGCAGGAGCGGTCTGTAGCAAATGTGGCAAAGTTACGCAATAAATTCCTATTTAGCAACAATAATCGAGAATTATCTCGAGTTTCTGTTCGTTCGAAATTATCATCTGCCTTTTCCTCTCCATCAGTGGAATCACCTCAATAACATCAGAGAGATAATTATATGTTAGAAAACAAATATTGCGTGTTGCTAGCTAGCCCTTCTCCTTTAGCTTATACACGTAAAACAGGCAATGATGGTTAGTTAATGTACTTACCTACATGAATATTAAATAGCTCATCATGCGTGAACGGTTGGGATCACTTGAAGTTCTATTATGATTAACGGTCATCTTAGCCCTCTGCACGGGTCAACTATTATTGAGCAACAGGATACTTTTACGAGAAGCTATATAGCAGTTAACGTGTGAACAAAAGCCAAAGCCGTTAAGGAGGTGGTCATGGACAGTAAAAAATAAGGTTTATGAGGAACAATACGAGGTGCCCGGCACTGTAGTTAGCGGCTGCCGCCGTCTATGAGCCATCCGGCGGCCAGACGGCTTCTACTGTAGGAAAGACGGCAAATAATTCGTGACCACTGCGGGTATTTTACTCCGCCTTACTTTGGGGAAGAGGCCGTCATTTATGGGCACCATTGCCTCTTTCGAATCCCCCATTTCCGCCATGATTGACTCATGGACGGCTGTGTAAAGCATGGCTCAGTGAATAATTGATATCTTTTTTTGCGTCCTTTAGTGTCTCCTTCTGCTGAACACAATTGCCTATTTGCTTTGCATGAACAAGTCTTTGAAATCACTTCTCCTTCATTAGGATAGTGTCAAAGACTTGCCCCCATCGAAAGGATAGATCCAGATAGTCTATCACATGGCGTTATCTTTAACAGGCTTATGAAATGGCACAGTAGCTCCTTAGTACCGTCAAAATTCCTAGTTTTTCTTTTGCTGATGGTTAATTGTTATAAGTCCTTGCTTTGCCAGGTGTTAATATTGTTTTGTTTGGCTTGCGGAATTTTCCATTGACTTTGGGCTTTAATAATAAGCATATTAATTAAAAGTGAAACTAAGTTTAGCAGTTTTTTGAATTTTGCCGATTTCAAAAATTACTTAACCAACTTAGTCGTTTCGCGTACTCTACGTCTAAGGAATATACGCCCACGGATGGTCATCGAATCTAATTCATTGCCAGTTATTTCGGCGGCTTTTTAACGTCAATAAAACACGAATAACATTTGTCAAAAATGATGTTGTTTGCCAATCGACACATCTTGGTTTGGAGCCCCAAATTGGGGGTGCTCCCTATGATCTGGACAAGCTCGTATGTATATATTTATGCAATACTATCAGAAAACGAAAAACTTAAAGTAATTAATAAAAGATGACAAACAAATGTTATTTGAGAATATCTAGTTTTGTTGTTTAAACAGAATAGAACTATAAAAAGTATGTTTTTTGAATGTCACCTGCTACAATTTTGTAACCAGACATGGAAGCACACTCTTTATCTAACATAAGTGGCAAAATGGAAAACTTAAATTTGGAATAACAAATTTTGGCAAAAGTTTTAGTCTATCGACTTAAGTATCGATCATAACGTTCCCTTAATATGTTACGATGACAGCTATGTATGAATATACAGACCAAGCATCCGTCGCAAGTGCATGATGCAAACCGCAATGGAAAACGCGAGAAAATTAGCGAAGGTTTTTGCTATTTATTATTGCGACCGCATCATGGAGATGAATCATTGTGTCTCATGAAGGGCTCAGCTATTTCAAGGTGTCATTATTTGATGTCGACAAACATATTGGCATCTCTGCATTTGTCAAATATCCGCCGTCGGTCGCATCTCTTCATTCAGCCAATAATAATTCTAGATGGAAGAGCCGTCTTCTAGCCGCCCTTTGCTTCAACGCCGCTGACCTGCTACCTAACGCCGCTATCGGTACGGATAGTCACAACAAAGGTGGTCTACCCCTGTCGTGCATCTGACGGTTGGGCTCTATATACATATACTCTCACATGTCTTGTATAGCTCTCTTTAATTTGATGTTTATTTAATCTCGCATGAGGTAATAATCAGCGCGGCATACATACCACATATACTTACACATACTTTTATGTATGTGTATCTGTACGCCTATGAATAAACACTCTGGCTTGTTGTTCTTACAACTTTAAATTACTTTCTAAGAAATTCAGCATAGCCTCGCATTTAACTCAATCCCACATTCCGTTTTTCTTCCATAAATATGCGGTATATGGCATAAAAGCTATTTAATCCAGAGCGAACAGGACGATGTCGTCTGTGTGGAAGTCTCATTCTGCCATGAGGGATTTGCAGCAGTTGAAAGCACTCCCTGAGTTAGGTGTCCGTCAAATTGGCTGGCGAATTTTGCAGAGCGGGCTGCTTTCGAACTACTGCACTGTTTGAGTCATGGCTAATGAATTACACCGAATTAGTCCCATCACTATGCTGCAATGTCGTTGATGTCGTAAGGTTCGGGTGGTCTTTGTTTGCAATTCAGTGTGACGCCATCCTCATCATCGGGTTAATGACTGTAACACTGACCAGAACAAGATCTCGACTGGCCTCAGACAGGAGGCAGCAAGACAGATTGGCTAGCATGTAAGCCATATACCTGAATTAGGTAGACACCACGCTCATTAAGGGCGAAATCACCAGCAGACATATTCAAGAAACCTGAAGCTATTCCATTGCGTCAAGTGATGCATTGATTTAACATTGTGAGCTCCCCACCCGCTCGTAAATTCCAATATTAAGCCAATTACACAACGTATGAGTGCTTTGATTATACGCATAAAATGAGACTTTCTATATGACTTTGCACATGTTGTTAGTAAGCTATAGTCATCCCAGCGCGTTAATCTCTCCAATTGCGCTGCACTATTTTCCGTCACGTTGAAATAGAGCATTGAAAAATTTTTCCGCTATTCATCCGTCACACTGCAAGTCCCTAAACCTTGTGATCTTTCTACCACAGGCCGTGCTCTATTAACCCCTAATTCATAGCTCCTGTCGTTTGAACCTTGCGAGGCAGGATATTAATGTAATTTGGCTTGAGATTGATGATGAAAAACAGGCTAACTTCAAAACGTTTTGTCATGTTGTTATAGAATCAGATTTCAGCTTTAAAATTTGCTAGCAGCGTTGCATTTGTTTCTTTGTGGAATTTGTCATGTCATCATCTCCGATGCTAACGCTCCCCTGTTGAACCAATTCAAAAACGTTGGCGTAACACAATCTTGATCTTGTATTCGGAGGATCGCCAACGTTGTCCGTCGCCTGGAATTACTTCATCAGTGCCAGTATCGAGCAAACGCACTTACTATGAGCTTCAATCTGGCCCAATTACCTGAGTTCGCACCCTCCTGTGATTCGTGATGCATTTTGCAGTACTATTTGTACTAATGGTCGAATTCTCAATTAATGGATGTGGTTCTCCTATCTGTATCTACTTAGGTGCTACATCCAAAGTTGAAGGTACGAAAAACCGTAAATACTCAAATCGAGGTTGAACCAAAGAAAGAAGCCCTGGCGAAGCCCTCGGAGTAATGTAGTTTGTCTTTTCATCACTCATGTTCAACCACAAACTGTGATAGCAGTGCTGCCATATCCAGTGTTTTTATCATTAGGCTATAATCATCCTACATTGCAAGTTGTTTGTCAATAAAAGCTAATAGTGAACAAGCCATCTATGACGTGTCCTAAATAACTCGGCTGTGATAATATATGCACAGACTGAACCACCATGCATATGACTATCAAGTACTTCGATTTCATAACTCAGTGTTTATAGATAGCACTCAATGTGCACCAAAGGCGGAATAGTGTTAAACGATTAGAAGATAGGAAAGTCTAAACTTGATAGATACTCTTATTTTCTGACGAAGCAATCGCAGCTTGATGCGATTGGTATAATCAAAATCAAAGTATTCACCACTCTTCGCCACCTCATGATCAAAAGAAGCATGATATAGTAAAAGGTAAGATTCAGGACTGAGGGCTCTTTGCTCGTCGTATAAGAACCTCTGCTCCAGGACACCTAAACTAGGTGCGCAAGCTAGGCCGTGGAATAAGCTTTTAGGTTTGCCGCGCATGAAGGGTGTAGTCGAGCAACTTGCCCTGCCGTGCGGAAACGATCACGGGAGAAAACAGCCACTACAAGGGATCGAGATGTTATGAGAGCAAAGACAGCCTCTAACAGGGTACAGGAAGCCAATTAGGCAAACACCTTTCCCCCTAGAATGAAAAGTTCGCCTTTTTCTGTAGAGCGTAATGTTCATTTGGTTAGTGCTAAACCCACGGAAGATTTCTTCCTCATTTTCAATCCTTGAAAACAACGCGTGTCCAAAGTGATCACCAGCATTTTCTGCGTCGAGTGTATTGCTGTATTGCACGAAAAAGTGCATTCGACTTGTGTTGTATGACAAACCGTATTAGAACTATATCGTGAAAGGAGTTATCAGTCTATTATGTTTACAGCTCAATAAATAGACGTCCCAGACAATACGATGATGGCAAAAACCGCGGTCGAAAAGGATCGAGACGCTTAGAGAGTAAACAAAACCTACGAGAGACCCTACTACAATACGCAAATTATCGACGTAGCACCACTGCCGACAGCCGTTGGTAATACAGAACAGACCAACACAAACACCTCAGCAAATGTCGTATAATAAATATATGTAAATAAAAAGTATGTATAATTAATTAAATTTTCCGTAAAGCTAAAAAAAATATGGCAAGTTTCTGTTATACCAATTAGATACCAATTAAATGATGAAAGACTGCCTAAAGAGCTAGACAGAAACAATTCAGCCTCATTCAGTACAAGCCTTTCAAAAGAAAATATAGGATAATACGGTTGACTTTGATGATTTCATTTGGTATTACTGGGAAGTGTCGTACTTCTAAAGGAGCTTAAATCTCGCAATAATTACATTGTTCAGTGCTATAATCGGATTACTGATGCCATGGCACGACTGGAAACCACGCACACCACCATATAGAAGACCGCCTAAGAATTCTGAATCGTGCAAAATCTCGTGTTACTGTTTACGAATCAGAAAGCGGATCACTTAAGAACAAGCTTCACGTTCGACGTCAAACAACAGCCTAGCAGTACATTAGAAGGCGCACGTGTCATCGTTCTGATCGATGGTCATCAGGAAGCATAAAAAACCATGCAATTCCTTCGTACAACCGAAACGAGAATGACTGTTTGAGATGCGACAAGGTCAGGTATAACATAGGCATACGCTACCGAGACAATCCAAACAGATGGAATGAATGGCTGTTTGCTTCAGATCATTTTCAAATCTCATCGACTTTGGCTGCTTACAGTATGTAATACAATTCCTATTCGGTGAAAATGGTTTGCGTCGCGAGCTACGCGTAACAGCACGACGATATTATGCACACTGACTCCTGAGTTAGAAAAATGGGTATAGTAAAAAATTTCTACAATAGACTGCAACGAGAATGAATTTACGAGCGTTTAAAGGCGGAGTGAGATGGCAGAGCTTCGACAGGACGCCACGATGTACATTCGCATGTACGAGCTTGCATGACTGTTCCTGACGACGACGTGCAACGAGTGTGCAACCAGAAACTGTGATTCAATTTACTGAAGGATCAAACAGATTTATTCGAAGGAACGTTTCAAGGAAAAACCTGCCAAAATTAAAGAAAAGCTCTTTGATAAAACATTACATGAAAAACTCCCCAACGTTATTTCCTATTTGGCAACCAAAGAATATCAGCAAAAAGGATTACGTTCCATATTTTGCTATAGGTGGATAACACGCTAAACCTCGACAAAAAAACTAGCACACATTTGGTTTACACGGAAATCCCGGAGCTCCGTAGACTAGTATCAAAGCATAGGACCTATGGCCTGTATCATGCAGATAATTGGCCCTCCTTTGCAATGCTCGAAGAAGTACCCGAAGCCATACGCTAGAGGTATATTGTGTGGCGAAGACGTATATCCCACATGAAAGTGGCCTTCTCTGGAGATGGGAAATTTTATAGGTTGTAAATAGTGCCAACAGCATGTGGATTATGAAATTACGTCACAATTGGTCATCCAGTATAATTCCAGACCTACATTGCCATTTCAACGTCAAAATACGCTCATCGGTCGAATAAATTAAGCATATTGTGAAATATATACGGAAAATGACAAAACGATTCTACAGTATTTAAGGTTTTTTGCAATTACGATAAATCCACAAAGACTTTGCTGTGCGCCGATGCACCTAAATTCTATATTTAAGCCAATAACGAACAGACTTCTCCACTAATTATAAAAAAAAAACAGTCTTTCTTATTTGTACAGCGAATCTACGTTGGAAAATTTTATTTGAGGCTCTATATCGTTCCACTTGCAAAAATGCATGAAGAAATCCTTTTCGCTACATTCAGGAGAAACTTGTACGCAAAAAGAAGTACTTCTCGAAAGTAGCTGCCGGCAGAAGACGATGCGAGATCTTGAGCAGACGCAGATGTCTCGAGATTCAAGAGTTATTTGTAACTAAGCTAATTAATTAAGCTAAGGTTAAAACTATCATTATAAGAATTTGTTGTCGAAGAAGATGTCGACATGATTCCTCTTCCATCGCAAGCATCCATCACCTTTAAACACTAACACCAGAAAAACGGAACTGTGTATCTTAGGTTGTGGAAAAAGTATTAGCCGTTTTAAGCCAATATTAAAACAAATATTTTATATATATATATATATGTTAAAACAATATTACTGAACTGAGTATGCGCTACTTTGACCGATGACCTTTTGCTATTTTCTGGCAACACCATAAATGCATCACTGTTGAACATCTGTGGTTGTTAGACGACCTTTACATCCCCCATTGAAATCAAATTAACATCTGTCTAATCGGAAGGTCTGATTGTGCAAGGTCTGAGCTACACGGCGGATGCATTTATTTCTTTTAGTTTCCGCTGTATAACTAAGCGTCTATGTCGTTTGACATTGTCATGGTGAAACACGGTGCCTTTTTCCGTTCATCGACGCCATCGAAAAGTACATTTTTTAGGATTAGCAAAAAAATTCCAACGACGTCATAGATCATTTACAAGGACCTTAGCTATGCGTCATATGTCCTTAAAGCCAGATAGCTTCTCCATAAGGACGATATAATCGATCGATCGACTTGACCTTTTGCTCCACAGTTGTTTCCACAGGTTATCTTCGTGATTTATGGTTTATTTAGGTTATGACGCAATTTGTTCTGTTGAAGCAAGAATAAGCCACAGAATTGACTACTAGCTTGTTATTGATGTAGAGGATGTGCCTACTCTACAGCAATAGAACAAATTTCCTAGACAATGTTTGTTTTAATCGCGGCGTCTAGTTAAGGACACGCCATTTGACTTTATTCCTTCCAAAAAGTCGAACGCATCACCGAAGAACTATATACGCATCCTCTACAAACTGGTACTATTACCTTGTATGGCCAAATCGTCTAAAAAAGAGCCAGCAAGATGTCGCACCAGTTTCAGACGATGATCTTTTATCATTTTTCTGATAACACTATACTTTAATCAAAGTAAAACGTCTTCCATTTTTCGGCAAGGGATTGTGACAAGTAATTTGTGCATTCTTAAATGAACATCGTTAAGAGAGTCTTGTAGAGACCAGAACAGATGATGCAAGGTTGTCATTAAATTTTCCCATCTAAGTTCTCCTAGTTTTTGCCGAATAGCTAAAATGTATGTGGTCTAGATTTTTTCCAATAGCTTGTTGTAAGCGTGTTTCTTGGCTATACGGTAGCAACTCATCTCATATGCAATTCCTTTCCAATCTCACAGCATCGTATTTTTTGGCGCTAGTCTGGCTTTCATTACAGATTGCAAAGCAAATTTTCTTTTTGTTTTTTTTTTTGTTTGCACATTACTATCGTACGTAATTTTCTTCTTCGTCACTCGCGGTCAATCCCTTTAGGAATAGCTCGATTTCATAGAGTTCCGCAGAGGGAAATAAGATCTGGTAAATTATTTTTGGGCCAATTTAAGTGGCACCCGAGAATCGAATTTTTTTTTGGCTTGAAACTGTGAAGTGTCAGATGTTTAGTTCCTTAACGATATCACGACCATCTACGTGTCAGTCTTGATCAACTTTAGCAGCAGTTTAATAAAGCTTTTCCGAAGAACGTTTTTGGTATCGAAGTTTCTATGATGAAAACAATAGAATAATTTTTTAGGCAATTTTATCGGATGACGGACCTTGGTAATAAAGAGCATAAATTTATTAAGCATTGGGTTTGAGCGGCATTTGTGGCTTACTGCAATGATTTCATTATGCTAAGTCTGATTAAAGACGTTCTAACAACCCAAGGACATCCACTATTGCCGAATCTTAGCAATTAACATACCAATTCAACCCGGTGTGGCACTTGAGATTCATTTAGATAGAAAACGGATCGATATTTTTTTACTTGAAACAATATGTCTTCATTTTATAGAATATGTGAAAAATTTCTAGGTTTTGATGATGTCATATGTGTGTGTAATAAAAACAAAAATTCAAAACTGCAGACCTACCTTGTATGCCAAAACTCATTGTGAGAGATGAATCGCCCGTGATTAGATGAAAGGGCTTTGATGTTTTTGGACGTAATACATGCAGTGAAGATAATATTTAGGTGTTATCTTAAGTAATGATGACCAGCCTTGTTACAAGCTTCGGAAACCTAGGTTGTGCATGAGGATGATATGTTAAGACGATTTCCGTCAACCGGTACCAGTATTTAAATGAGGTAATAATACGAATCTTAAAGATGCCGGTATAAAAGATCATATGTACGAAAAATGTGTGACTTGACTATCAACATATGATTAAGAGAAGTTGAAGCCGAATATTCCCAGCTTCTATTAGACACCGGTGAAGAGATATATGCAAACATTGATATTACACCGCAAAAAACATAGTGTTAAAAAAGAGAGATTCAAGTGGCCAAGGTATCGACCTAATCTACTCGGAACATTATTCAAAAGTCACGTGGACACCTTTTTCAAGAAATGCATATTGGTTCTTGTTAACCGATCGGTTCGAAACATAAATAATGTTGGCATTACATTTTTCGGCGGTCAATAACCGTCGAGAGGTTCGCAGAAACTTATACCGAAAATTGCTTGTTCTTTAAGATTAACAAAATCATCGTTAAATCATTTGATTTGAAGGGTAAATTTAAATTTTTCATCTTTTCGTGATTTAACCATAAAGTGGTGATGAACACGCAATCTCTTCACTATTCATTCCAGAATTACATTGATAGCAAGATCTTTTACAGTACGTCCTACTGTTTCCGCGGCCGAAAGCAGCTGGCATCTTCCGCTACAATCAACACAGGACGGCACAAAAGCTAGCTGCCCTTCGATACTGCGCGTACCGCATCATGACTTCCGCGTTTAATTTAATCTTTGCACGAGACGATTGCTTTAGCGGTACTAGGTGAACTGTTTGGGAGGCTGTTTTGAAGATAGAATCAGAAAACATTTTCTATTGTACAATTGGACCAACCAACACATTCTACGGCTACTACATATTGAGGCCTCACGTATGCAGTAGACGATGACGATACGATTTCGGGAAACATTATATCCTCTCACTTTCTTTGATAAGCTATCGACGATACATGGCTAAATCACGCCACGACGCCATGACGTGCATTCGCACCTACGGCAACGCGTCTCTCTTCCTCATTTTGACTTGTAACACGTAGTAAAATTGTTTGGAGTCGCACTCACACAAGAACTTAACTAAGTCTGAGCGATTATTGGCTTTTTTTCAGCTAAAGAAGAAAATAGTCACACGGCACCACATGCATGCAAGTCCGTTATCGCAAACTTGGTACCCAAGGGGTATCCGAAGTGGGAGCTCCTGCGTGTACACATTTTCCGTTGGCTTGATGAGCGCACCAAGCCCTAGCCATACATGTATGACACAGTTCTTCACGCTGAGATATACGATCCGGAAACAGACAGTGGTCTTTACAGGTTAGTGTTTAACCCCCAAAGCACACGGGAGGTTCTGCACAGTGACATTACTGCGCATGCAAGATGCCCTGTGCACAGAAGTATTCCCTACGCTTTGTACCAATCGCGCACTTCATGTCGACAGTGTATATTTAACGTATAAAGCGCACTCATTAGGGATGGACGGCCTTATCGGCCGCAAATAGGACGACCACGAAGCGAATTCTTTAAATACCTCAGAGTGCTGTACAATGCCTCTCGTTTAAGGACATTCAGCTGCCACTTAAATGTTGAGACATGTTCTTCGGCCAAGTCGATTAAGTACATCACCAAGCATGCGCTCAAAGGAAGGGGCAAAATCATCTTTAATGTAGACAAAATCGATCAATGCCTCAATGGATACATTGGCTTTTGGTAGGCAACCGCTACAAATCATTAGTTTCCCCATTCATGACCGTCGTTTGTTTATTGAACGCCTACATTTTTTGCCTAAAGGGCGGCAGCTGTTCTTCTATGTAAGATTCGGTAGGCGACAAGTTGTTCACCTTGACCGACAAATATTTCATGTCCGCTTATCTGCACGATGAATTCGCCAAATCTACATTAGTTACACGTGGGTAAAGATATGCATGTCCTATCCTATAGCAATCAAGCGTTCTCGGCTGATTATATAGCAGCTATACCCCTATTTGCACCTCCTACTCTATCACGCTCATGGGCTAATCCGAAATCATCATCAACCATGGACGCTTCTTCAGAGATTAGTTTACGATGATACCTGCGAGTGCCCATATACAGGTCAAGGCAAAATTACCTTCGGCGCTGCACTTGGCGGTACAGAGAAGGCTTTTCCAACCAACTTGAGCTGGTGTGAACACATGCCGACCAAAAGTAGGCCATCCCGTTGCATCGTCCGATATTGCGGCTACATTAGGGGCCGGCAGCCGCGGTGCTTAGTTTCAATTAAAAAATTCCGATTTAAGTTCACGAGGTCTCTCTGGGCAACATAGTGAAGAACCCATAGTGCTGACCGCTCTTGCTTACAAGTGCTTATTATTTAATGAGTGTCTTAGAGGAGAGGATTTAAAGATCATCGATCATTCGTGCTGTGATATATGCTTGACTGATGCTTCTTTCTGCTAAATCTTAACCTGCTAGTTCCGAAAGCTCTTACAAGTGGTGCAGCAAGGCGCTGATGACGACATTGAGCATATCTGAATCAAATCATTGTATGATTGGAAGCACGTTTATATACACAAGTTGAAGGTCAGTACGCGATTCGCTACCTTTGACACTACATATTCCGATCTCCTACTCAAAACCAGTCTACACAAGCATTTCAAAAATTCCAAAGGCATAATTACGCTGCCCAAGTAAGTTGATGTTCAATGCGATCTATTGTAAACATATCGACCACAATTACCAGTTCACCTCATCTGAGACATCGCAGTATGTACTGGCAGGCTCCTTAAGACACTCGCCAGGTACCACGCGTTGCGTCAAGCTACGAACAAGGCCAGTCTTGGGCAATCCGACCGTTCACTTAATACTTTGTGCTTGAAGAAGGTTTCACTCACCATCGTTATGCACATCTAGACCTTTGAATTTTGCAACGTAACCAGATTAGTCGGCAACGCTTATATTGTCACGTCGTTGTATTGTGTTGCCGCGGAAATCGCCAAAGGCACATTTCAAGATCGAATAGTGCTGCTATTTTTTGAGGATGTGGACATTCCCCTCAGCCGATGGCAGTTTTACAATTCTATTTCGTTATAATAATTCACAAGGCCCAAGCTCAAATATTCAGCGACGTCGTACACTCGCTTGAAAAATATCGGACCAATCACTTTCAATTTACTGTCAGCCTGAAGATAGTGGAAGTTAAATGTGACATTATGTGGCAGTGAACTCCGAAAAAAAAATTATTTTTTAAACGGAGTTATAATACATGTTAGTTGTAAAACCGAAGGAACTAATCTGGTGAAAATATTGCTTTTTTGGGCGTCTTTCTCGACGCCATTCAATAGATCTAGACGAATTAAGTGAAAATGCGACACATCTTTTTAATTACAAATAAAAGAAAGTAAAAACTGAATATAGAAATTGTTCACCTATGTAACACTGGGTGAAAAAATTTTACACATAGATCTATATAGGGGAGACTTGTTGCTAGCAATCGAAAGCTGAATTAAAATATAATTTATGTTACTATACCAAGTCTCAGCTTTCAGATCGAAACTTAAGAAGTGAAGCCTTCGAATGGTACTCTATATAAAAGGGGTGTTCTTTTTTGCTATCAGTCTCTGAAAACTGAATCGAAATGCTATATATATCCCGATACATGAGGTAGCAAATTTCGGTGCAAAAAAAGTCACAAATCTGAGTGGTTATATTTTTTTATTTCAATAACAACGCAATAATAAAGCCACTTGTAAGGGCATTTGAAAAAATATCCACTGAAAAGTCAGGCCAAATGCGAATTTATTCATATTTGAACAAACCCATAAAATAACTGTCGAAGACTAACAAGCTAGGTGGGCAAGGTATTTATAACGGGATAAGGGTCAATGTACACAATAGTTTATATTAGGTTGGGTGTAACATTAATGGGTTAACATTAGCTAAATCAATCAACCTGGCAGACCTGTTTGATATACTGCTAAAACCCTGGGTTCTTCTGTTAGCTTGTCTGTCCGACCCTACTTACAGTGTTCAAATTAGGCTGATTTTGTTCAGGTTACTAAAGTTCTAACCGAAAAAAGCTGCGCGTAAGGCAAGGCCGACTGGATTAATCATTTTTCTCCCGTACAATTGCAATATGAATTTGGAAAACCTTACTCTGTTTTAGCAGTTTTTCAATCACCGTGGAGAATTTGTAAAAATGTTTATATCGGGAGGTTATTATTTCAAGCTGTATAAAATGGGTGTAAAATTCGACTTCGTCAAACGATTTTTTCTAAATAGCCCATTTTCGATCAAATGGTTCGCAGTGGATGAAACATGAACCATTTCTGTTCATTTTCCTCGAGTGTGCGACTACTTTTCCAAAAAAAATTTTTATTTTCCCTTGGAAAATGAAATTTAAGCTCAACGCTTATCTGGTTACGTTACGAAGTTGTTGACGAATACCGAACCATCTTAACATATCCGGGATATACTTTTCGATTCGGTAAATTATGTTTAAAGTTAATTAGGTATATCAATTTCTTTGGCGATTTGGTTGACAACCGTTGAGAATTTGTGATACGCTTAAGCTAAGAAGTTGTTTTTTTTTTTGCTTATGGAGGGTCATTTTTATTGTTTTACTTTTTTCGATTTAACGATGAAATTGTCATATCTTTCTATATAGCCACAATTAATGAACTATTAATCTTCGCATGTTCGCCTTATTTGTCTGTGCGATTACTTCTTTTCCAAGAAATAGTTTCTTTCTCCTATAAAATTACGTAATGCTAATCTTGTTTTTCCTATATAATTATTACAGCTGATGTCCCACAATAAACTGGATTTTCGATTTTTGCCCTTTGTAGGCAGTTTTTCCGCAGGAATTTCTAATATCTGCCGATAAGAAAACCGTACAGGTTGAACTAGGTTATGTTTTGGTAATATTTCTGTCAAAAATGCTTTTTTTGACAAAATGGCAATTGAGTATCTACATGGAGGCCTATGTTAGGTGGCGTTTCTGATACCCGTCGAAAGCCCTCGACGAAGTGAATTTAAATGCAATATATACGGTTCTTCACCCAAATGATACTTTTCAATTAAAAGATGCCATTGGAAAACTAAAAGTTTAGCGTGGTATTCTATGTAAGGGGATTTTTTTCGTTATTAATCGACAGATCTTAACAAGGTGAGTAAAATTACAATACGTATGCCCAAAAAGGGGTATTTCCATCAATGAGATAAAAATCTGTTCAGGGAAAATTTCAAACAGCTCTTTGAACAAACTTTCCTTTAAGTGTCAATTGGAAGGTTATTACGTGAAGATTTTTTATGAAACACATTTTCTCAAAATACCCTATGAGAGATTTTTTACATACAATACGAAATATCAAAAAGATTTTTTTATGTAGCGTACCATTTAATTGGCACAATTAAAATTAACAAATCTATAAATAATAACAAAATGCAATGAATCCTCTTAAAGCTGGAAGTAGTATTTCAGCGTGGAAAGAGTCAAAAACCTAATATGGTGGCCATTTGGCGAATGTGCCGCTGGAATGAAGATATTTTACATGAAGGCCTACATAAGGAACGTATATACACAAATTTCTATTTTCAAGTCGCATTCTAATAAGGTAACAATTCGACATTTTGTTTTGTGTACGGTGGCTTTTCTTGACAGCTAGGCATCGATGAGTTGAATAGAACTGTAATAGATCTTCCTATTGCGAAGGTGGATATTTTTGAATTGGAATAGCGAAAATTCTAAGGGTCGAATCAGTCTACTCTGATGCATCAATGAAATGGACATGCGGTTGTATTTTTTGACCGAATTTCTAATTCACATTAGTTGAAACGTTGAAGCGGTGAAAATCCCTCTAAAAAGATCCTATAATTAATCGTTGGAATTTTGTTTTTAGGAAAAATGTCAAAATATATATATAAATATTTGTTATAACGAAAAATTATAAAATCCCAGAGCTTTTGTAATGTCCTAAAAACTTTTGCGTCTCTACGCAACACTGTATATAACTATTACCCAAAAAATTTAAAAAAAAATAATATTCGCTTTCATAATTCTCAGAAAGGTATTAATACACCAAAAGAAACATATCAGTCAAATATATATATACTGACTTGTCGAAAAGAGTATTGATCGCTAGAAAACAAATTTGAAGCAATATTTTTTAAATTTCAAAATAATATCATTAAGCTGAGTGTACGCTATTTTAACCAATAGCTTTCTGCAATTTTTCCAGTAACATAATGATCCCATCATTGTAGAACTTCTGCAGTTTTTACGCGAAGGGAGACTTAAGATGATTTCTGCATACGCCTGATGAAACCAAATTAACACCGTTAAGAGAGTGCAAAGGCCGAAGCAGACGATGGTCTGGTAGTACAATATATGGGTTTTACGGTGGATGTATTAAAATTTTCCATTCACGTTTAACTTTCGGCGGGTAGTAACGATGTATTTAGTCTAGAAGACGGCGTCTTTTCTATTTGCCTGTCCCGGTCAATTTTTCCCAATAACGTCTTGTATTTCGTCAGTTGTTGATAATAGACGTCCGGGTGAATTGTTTTCTAGGCAACAGACACTTATAATGGTTCCCCTCTAATCCGACCAAATACATAGCATCCTTTCCGTTGTCGTCAGCGTAAGTTTTGTCACACACTGTGGAGCACATCTTTTTGTTTGCACATTATAGTCGCCTGTGGTCCACTTTCATACTCACGATCAACCGCTTTAGAAATGATTCAGTTCATTTCATTAATAATTTTATCAAACCTTTCCGTAGTTTATCGACCACTACGAGGAGCACTTTTCACATAACAATTTCAAAAACGAAAGTGACAAAACCGACTTCGAGCCGTTTCCTCCGATAACGCACCTTAATCATAAACAGCCCAGATTTTTACTAGTGCCTTTATCGTGATAACATTCTAAAAGATACTAAATTTTTGAAGAAATTTAGCTAATTGTTGAGGCGATCTGCCTAAAATCTGAATGAAGACATTCCAAAAATGCCGCCACGTCTACTTCCGAATTTCAGCTTACCACGAGATACCACGCCCATCCCACGCGATTCATATTACTTTAAGTAGGTCACTTCAAAGCTGTTTACCTAAAAAGAGCCTATATTATTTCAACACCCCAATATACGTTTTTCTAGAATATGCAACTACTTATTTTAAAGAACACGTGATTTTTGGGTGACATCCAGGAATTAAGTCGATCTTCATTTGATACAGTATAGTTAATTGTTTCTTAGAAAAAAAAATAA
This sequence comes from Varroa jacobsoni, assembly GCF_002532875.2. Lineage (NCBI taxonomy): Eukaryota > Metazoa > Arthropoda > Arachnida > Mesostigmata > Varroidae > Varroa > Varroa jacobsoni. Next base: position 120,245 of record NW_019214484.1, read on the forward strand.
ACGAAAAACATTAAGGAGCAGAATCAACAGATTAGCGGTTTATATATGTAGAAGCGTTGAATAAAAATTAGCTGAGGATACAGCAACGAGCCAAATCCAAAGAAGCTTCATAATCAGAATGTAGAGTCACACCAAAAGATAACACATCACGAATATAGCAAATCTAAGTTGGTTAAGCCTTTTGGCAAACCCATTGGGACAGACTGCTGAAATAATTACGGAGATGTAGCCGGTTAGATGGAGCGAAATTACTGCAATGAAACAATTGCCAATATACGATAGTAAAGGCTAAGCTAGATAACCAATCAGATTACTTAAATTTATCAATACCAAAAGAGCAAAGAGGTGTAGGTCCGTACAATCATCACAAAAACTGAACTGAAATATTCATCGACTAAGTGAATCCAAACCTATAATTTCATGTATTTAATAAATAACGTTTCTCTAGTATTATTGCCAATCGCTATTTACACCAGGTCCATAATTTAGGCTAATAGGGCCTGCGTCGTCTCAACTGAGCACTATACGTTCATAACAGTGATACACTAAATTCACAAGACCACCGTAGTGGGGCGCTGTAGTATCGGGGTCTGAATCATGCGCCATCCCCCCCCCCCCCCGCGCTTGCAGCACCGTGTTAATTATTGCTGTGTCAATTAATTAATTTCATTGAATTAGTCCGAAAGCAGATGCTATGCGACAAGTCGATCAGAGACGAGAGTGCTAAATGGAGAATGGAGTGAAATTGTGCGAGCAATAATAGCAAATGGCGATCATAATAACAATAGCCATACAAAGGATAACACTAGCCACTCAGCATTCCATATCGACATTAGATAAATCTGCGCTCTAAGTCAACTACCGAAACAAATCATGCGTTGAGCTACTTGTTACTGTTGACTAATATGAATCCTCGTTTATCGGTGAAATGTACGTATCACATGTATATACATTATATAGATTTTTTTAAAACTAAGCTGATAGACGTTCGTTAGGAACAACAACATTGGTCCGTTGCTTAGATTCACATATTCCAAGTTTTCCCCTGTTCTCCTAAATGTGGGTCGTTAGCATGTGCACGTTTTTCGTTTTTTCTGATTTCTTTTGGACTTGGAAAATTTCGAAATACTTCATAGGACCCAATGAACAAAGCTTCACTTTTGAATAAAAGGCCTAATGTTTTGATGCGATAAGAAAGTTGCTGACTCCAAAATGTGTGACACATTAACAAAGGGCCATCCACTAATATTTCAATTATTTAGTAACTTTGTCATAATTTTTTTTCGCTTGCTATAAAGCCTACCTCAAAACAGTAAGACGAAACGGAACTCCTAAGACAAAAGCGCCGGGTCTCGCGCGCCCGCCTTGTCGAGTATACTAAACATGCATCCATGCATACGATGCATTCATTTGTTCAGGTATCTTAAAGCGCTACCACCCCCTTCTTCTTCACCTGAAGCAGCTGAGCCGCTCTAGTGCGGTTATAATTAAGGAAAGTAATAACTAGTGTTTTCTCCGTGGCTTATGGAAATGCCAACGTGATTTATGTTTCTAAGACTAATACACCTATTTGTAAATTTGTGGCTGACTAATGGATTTTTGGACAGTTCTGCGTGAGTGCCTTTTTTACTGTACGAGGAAGTGAAAACACATTCATTTGTATTTGAAACTTTATGGAAATCGATTAATTGGTGGTAGCATTTGCGTTTTACCGTGCACTCCACGCGTCGAGTCTAGTCTTCTCAGAGCTGAACGGTGGCAACAAACAACTATGACCTTTATTCGTTATTTTGCCCTACAATAATTAAGATTAATGGCCAGTATAGTGAATCAATATGGGTAACTAAAGCGCACGTTTCGTACAAGCAGTGCTCTGGAAGCCTTTTTACCAATAGTTATTGAAAATTTCATGCACAGTCGATTATTGCCTAATCGATAAGAAATAGGTCGAGATATTAGCACATACACCATAAATAATGACAACAATCCATTGTTAACAGGTTATTTTAAATAAAATTGAATGGCTATTTCTGGAATCAGTGTAATGAACACGAACATTTATTTATTTGGAAACCATTTTTCAGGGAAATGTAATTCATTAAGAAATGCTTAAGTTATTTGAAAAACGATTCCAGATTTATCAACAAAATGCAGCTTCTATGCAAAGCGAAAATCAAAACTTTTTAGATTAGTCAAGAGAAAAGTAAATCCGTATAGATTTATGAAAAATAGTACACGTTTTGAGGACATTTTATGATTAAGGTATCCTGAGTACTACCTGAAAGATAATTATACGAAAACAGCTATTCGAATCAGCACTTTGTCTTGCTGGACCATTGCTCCAACCACTCGACGGCTTTAACAGGCCATACTTAGCGTAGCTCGATCTGAAAACATAGACTAGATTTCCACCAGCTGTACAATCGTTTATGCACACAGCTTATCATTGATATTAAGCATTACTAGAGTACTGAAGCATTCTTTCACAATATCAGCAATACAATCGTATATGTACAGGAAGGCCCGAAGACAAAATTCGGGCCTGCCTTATACTTTGCTTCTTGGATTGTACATAAATCACGAGAAATGTAGAATGAAATGCTGTGTGCTAAAAGTGTCGCTGATGGTTGTGTTTATGCTGTCTAGATTTCACTCTTGTGGGTTGCATTTCAATTTGGGCCCTAAACTGCTAACCAGTCATTTTAAAAATACGCTTCGATTATTTTTCAGCTGTACTTATTCCATCGATCTACAGCAGTACATCGAAAGAGCTTTTATCTGCTGAGATAACTTTTTCGTACGGCTAATAATATATCTGATATACGAGTCTTGGCTACTTTGTAACAATTTGACCACCCTCAAGATGTATTTGTTTCAACTTTCTTCACCTCCTTGATCTCAGAATTTTTGTTGAAGGAAGGTATCAGATTTGTTATACTTCGAAAATATTAACTGAACACGCACTTCTCAAGCTCTGTAAATTGTCTTTAGGAAAGGCTTTTTTTTTTTTATAAAGCATTATAAATAACTGACAGAGTTCCCCTAAACATTATGTTGTAATGTGTTCTAGTTTATGACATCAGGTGCCTTTCTTTACAGTACTTGAAAACTTTAGAAGCTAAAATAATAAATCATAAAATGATTTGTATATCATTTACTTCTAGACATGATTCAAAAAGTGCATCAGTGGTTTCTAAGAACATGCCGTAATTACATCTAACAGCTTTAGAAATTCCCGCGCTACATATAACACTGTGAAATTAAGCCTTTCTAATGTTGACTTAGCCAGTTTGTTTGACGTACGATTATTGTAGAAACAAGGTCTCTTTGTGAATTTAAGAAATAGAATTATTGCGGATCTAATTTTCTCTTACTTACCTAGGCTTCTTATCATATGATATCAAGTTAGTTAATTCAAAACAGACGCACATCTAGACCTCACGAGCCGCTGTATTCTTAATGTTACAATAACTACTTTTCCTATGCCTTACAATACGAGTAAATAGAAAGCCAAAAAATGCCAATTCAATATCGATTTGGAACTTCAGTGGTTTGAGGCTGAACGCGAGACTCTTTTTGCATAAGCTTCGCAACTTCTTCAAAAAGCTAGACACGGGTTAACTTGCCAAGAATAATAAAGCAAAGACACCCGCATATTATAATCACATTTTCTAAAGGAACGTTCTTTCTAATAGGCCGGGCTAATAAAATTTAAATGCAGTCGGTTAGGCTAAAATTGACATTTTTTTTTTGTATAACGAGTAAAAATGTGTACTTATTATGTAATAGTTTCGTTTGCCCTATGTCACTGGTTTTGCCATCAATGTTACCAGTAGATTCAGAAACGAATCAAACCATACTATATTGAATACAGTTTTCACACAGTAATTTCAGATACATACATAAAGGTGTTTTGAGATAAGAATATCGTAATTGAAATCCATTGGGGTCTCTGTAAAGCATAGAGCTATTTTACCATGGACTGTTTTAAAAGTGGGCGATGAGCACGTACTTAAACTCTAATTGTGGGTACGACATAAATCTTTTCTTAATGATTAAAGCACGAAAAAAAAAGACAAAAATAGACGCACCTACTAAAAAAGTGTTCTGAACTTTTCTGAAATGTGTGTTTCTTTATTTGTTTTTATTCGTCAAGTCTAAATTTGTAAGAGGTGAGACAACTACGCGAATAATCTAACAACAATGGAATGCTTCGTTTTTATTTTTTTATTATTTATAATTTTATTAATGATGTTAAATTTTGTATGTCCGCTTGCAACGATATCAGGAAACACCGAATATGGCGTATGCTTGTAACACTCAGATATCGTAAACCCATGATAAAAGAGTCATCCGCTCCCAAGCTAATTCGATCCTATCTCATAGTACGTGGATGTCATCACAGATGATTAGAACGATACCTACGATTTTTACTAGCTCGACAGTGTAAAAATGGTTTCAATTTAGGGGATCTGTGGTTTCCGGAATCGGATAATTCACAGCGGTCACGGGAAATCAGTCATGCAGGAAAGGCCTGTATCTGCTCAGCGTTAACCTAAATCAAGTAAAGCGTGAGAGCCGCTTGTTGAGCCGTCCATCTCATGGCAAAGCATGTATTTCTAGCTTTCGTGTATTTACTAAATGGCTTTTTGTTATCATGAATAAACTGGGATGCGTTTTATTAGTTTAATTGTAAATGTTACCATTTTGTCTACTACGATTAACTTGTAGCAAAATGACACCTTCGTTATGACTGTATTTAGTATGGCAGCAACCTTTAGTACTGCAATGAATAGTGTACTAAGTATACGTATATGAACTGCCGTCCTATATACATATTTTAAATTGAATAAAGCTAGACAAAGAATACAAGAATGTTATTTTACAGAAATCTCAGTCGATCAGAAAGATCAGCTGAATGTTCCGGCTTTGAACGAACATTTGAAATCTGTTTCATTTCTCAGCTATAATTTTATAGCACATCCTTGGATTGCACAATGTATCCAATTATCAGAGGGTGGTTCTGTTTTACTGATTATAAAAGTGAGCACTGCCACTGTCTTCTTGTTTTAATGTAAATGATTTTTGAAGGTTGATACGGGATGTCATCCGTATGATCTTTTTTTGAGTTGATGCCTGTTCATTGTGACAGAAATATTTCCTTCGTTGAAGTTTCAATTAATTCATTAGTCCTAACAGTACTGATATTTTTATTAACTGTCCGACCAGTGGGCGCAATGACAGGCTAATACCGCGCTTTTTGGAGTGAAAAATTGCGTCGTATCGGTTCTCCATCGAGTTTTTTATGCCAATTCTAAATGGCTCCCACGAGTGGATCATGCGCTTCTCGGGATTCTCCGATCGTTCTTCTCACCGGTTACGATCTTTTCAGGACTTACTCCACAAACTCATCGAAAGAAGTGAGAACGCCGGGCCCAATATACTTTCTCAAGTAATTCAGCAACTAAGATTAAGTCAGATAGAAATAACTCCTTGAATTCACATAAATTGTGCAGTATCTATTCAAGTATATAGAATAGTTCATTAACACACTTGAATCTGTAGAAAAAGCACTTTAAATGGAAAGAATGTCTCTGCAATTTTATAGGTAGCGTGTCCAACAAGTTTGTTAAGAATACTAAGCCTTAAACTGTAGTTGGCTGAGGTGGAACGCTATAATTCGCGCTAGAGAATTTTGTTCCTTGGGGAGTTGATGGCAGAAATGATGGAAATCGGCTACAAACAATTTGAGCTTCAAATGGATAGTACACTAAAAGTTCTCTTTTTTGTTGTTGTTTCGCAATAAACAGGTGGTTGAACAGTTGGGTAAAATTGGTATCGATAACATAGATCTTCGTACGGAGATATTTCCCGTTGAATATGCGGAAGTAAAAAGAAGATCGCAGGAACTCTTTGAAGAGCACCACCCTCTTCTCACTATTCATTGTGGGATGCATTCCCAGGCACGTGCCGTCGTGCTTGAACAGGAGGCACGAAACTCAGGTAAAGTTCAAAACAAGTCCAGCTTAATAGATACCACATTTTTCTCATCCATACGTCTTCTTAATAAGAGTAATATCAATATTATAAAACGGTCGCAATCTGAGAAGGCATGTACCCCTTACACTTTAGGTACAAGAAATACAGTGCGTACTAATTTACTCTGCACGCTGAGTTATTGAATTCGTACATGTCTATGACGGGTTTCTTATCTTTCTGTATTAATAAATAGCAGCAGGTTGCAAAGGTGTAAAGGGCAGTTCTCTTGTCTGCAACGCCCAGTTAATTTAGTCACATAAGTCTAACTTACCGTTTTGCTATTTTTGGGGAAATTGCCAAATATATACGAACTCGTATATATATATGAGCCCTCTTGCATATTAAGTTCTATCAAGCCAGATGTAAAGATATGGCTTTATGTATAAAGATCTTGGACGGTTGACATAATTTTGAACTTTAATCTCTTGTGCTTGCTATGATGGATCTGTTTTTTCCAGAAATAGCTAGTACAAAGAATAGCGGACGGCGACATTGCCGATACCACAAATAGGCCGCTAGTCGAAACAATGGACTTCATGTTTTTGTGAAGAAGCCCGTCCTCACCTACGTTTATTTTTCCTTAAGCCTATTTTTATAATGCTTATGTTGCGGATATTCTCGTTAAAGGTTTATTGATCGCATCAAGAAGAATCAGCAAATGTATGCAGCTCAACAAATTTAAATTAATTTAAAAATATTTTACATAAAAACTCTTTGTTTGCCCGGGCTAATCTCAAAATCGCTAACAAATTTGCTTATTTTTATAGTTTGCCTTGATCTGATTGGAAGTCTGATTAGAAGATAGAGAATGTATAGCTGATGTTCAAAAAAATCATTATCGTGTTTAAAAATTAATTTATTTTAAATTCGAAATTAGACTCACATGCAAGAAGTTTGTGCTGGGGACCAGTCACAACCAAGCCAAAGTTAATGGCAGTACTGAGCGTCACACCCGGAGCATTTCTTCGTGCAAGATAGCGGCAAATGCGCGCTCTCAAACGTTTGATATCTTAATTATCCGGAATGTAGATGAAGGTGTAATCTGCACTTTAACGTTGTTAAATTTCAATATCATAATTGCATTGACAGCTACTGAGTTTTCGGGAAATATTACATTAAAGATCCATTATAAATAGGTGTCACCAATATTATAAAATAATACTATATTGATCATAGTATATTCATTGGCTCCTAGTCTATGAATACTAAAAATTTCTAGGTATTATAAAATAATTGCGGTTCATAATATTGCATTGAACAGTAACCATCATACAGAGAATTTCTCTGTTCTTAATTTATTATGCCATATGCTGATTATCCATTTTATTAGCTTTCTTCATGATACTGGTCCGTACAAATAGATAATTAATGCCAATTGGTGTAACTCTGAGATCTAATTATGTGTACAGTACCATTTTCTGTTGTGGTTTTTCTCTTCAGGGTATGACGCAGCCGATGTGCAAGGTCGGCTTCCAGAACGTAATTGCTGTGTAAGCTGCCCAGCACCAGAATTTCTTTCAACGGGCTTAAATCTCGAAGCGATAGTATCCCAGGTGTGCAAAAGCATCTCTGTGCCAGTGCACATTTCGAGAGATGCTGGCAACTACCTTTGCGAGTTCATCTACTACTGTTCTCTGTCTCGTTGTCGTCGTACGCTATTTGTGCATCTTCCGATAATTTCGAGCGAATTTACCTTGGAGTGCCTTGTAGATGCCCTGAAAAAGATTGTTATTTTTGCCGTGGCTCAGTGCAGCCGACAAAGTGAAAATAGTCAACAAACCCCATAATGCGCGTTTTTATGGTAGGAACCATACCAGTAAAAATAAATCGTCACATCCGCCATAAGTTGTTGTTGTCAAAAGTTTATAGTATAAAATTAGAAGTCTCTATCACCTGAGCCTCTCAAAGGGTTTTACTTACAAATTACGAAAAATTAAGGTTCAATTTGCTAAAGAACATTGAAAAGTATCAAATGAAAAGTCAAACACATGATCGTCAAGTAGCGCTTACACATTTACACTAATTATGCTTATTCATTCGAAAGAGTCTTCGAAGAGTTAAAGAGGATCTAAATAAATTGTGCTACCGCCCTTGCTGAATGAAAAATAATCCGCTTAGTACTTCTTTTCGGACAACTACTAAGCGCCTAAAATAATTATCTATAATGTAATTTATTTCTTATGTTTCTTCATTTAGCGGTTTCGAACGTTAGACTTTTTTCAGTGTCTTACGTACACTATCAGGTCACTTGGATAGTACATCTAGATTTTTGGTTAATCGCTATGTGTATCGGATATTTTTTATATCCACAATTTGAAAAACCGACCCCACTAATTGGGACCAGTTTTCATTGTAGGGCTTGACCCAAAGTAAAAATTCTGTCATGAAAATCAAGATCTCATTAGACTCATTTTTACCTTTGAAACCTAAGAGGACTATTCTAAAAACTTTACTAATAACCACAAGCCGGGAACGCTGCGAAGTTAGTCATGACTAAGTTTAATTATCTATAAAAGCACTGCTAGTATGCATCTTCGGCAACTACGATTTGTGAAAATTCTATTAATTAGCCTTTATTACTCGAATTTCTAAAGGTAGTTATAAACTATAAAAGACGAATTGTTTATAAGTACTCCTCGGAAGGAACTCAGCTGTTTTTACTCTATTTGTAGCATTTGTATGCAATGATTTGTTGCAATAGAGTACTACCAATCAGCACTCAAAGTAGTCGCTTCTAATTAGGTTTTATTACTGTTGTGATTAGGTTTAATACTATTGTCGCTGTATAAATGTGTCCGTACCGCTAAAACTAACCATTGCAGCAATCGAGATGAAAATACGCAAAAAAAGGGAAGATAATCTTTTCGACTTGTTTGGCTCAAAAAATAAATAAAGAGGAATCGCAGAGGGAAAGTAAATGGCAAGTGAACAGGCCAGCAGGAGAGGTGCGAACTTATTGTTTGTAATCAAGCCGAATAGGACGTTGTTTAATGACGACACAAGCATAGTCGCGAATGTGACCCCGATCTGATAATTTGCTGGCGCATACCACTCTCTTCAACTAGTCTGTAGTACTAATTAATGATCGTCCGATCTGGTACCAGTGAAATTAACAAAGTATGAACGAGAACCGAGCAGCTAGGCCCTTCAGGAATTTTTGTGTAAGGACAGATTAAATAATCAGAAGGAGCAGTAAGTAAGCAGAGCTGAAACTGTGCAAGCAAATACAGATTATTCCTTCCCATTCGCGATTTTGTATATTTTTACTTTCCCGAGTGCACAGATTAGGCAGATTTTTGTGAATCGCTACAATAACATCCTGAGAAAGGCCAGCGCGAAGGATAGTGCCGACTGTAGATATAATTTTTCCTCTAGAAACAAAAAGGTTCGTTGTTAGTCTTTTATTTTTCCAGACCACTCCAACTGATATGCCTCCATCTTCAAAATCGGCGTAAAACAGGAGCGGGACACTGACTCAAACCTTACTAAGTGAAAGAGCTTTCGCGCTTTATGAGAAATGCAACTTTCAAACGCACCCGCTAATAATCGCCGATCACAACCCGACCCCGATAGGGCTGGGGGGAAGCGTGAGGGGGACAAATTTTAAGTCATTCAAGTACACAACGGATTTCCACCCAGCCACAAACCCTTCAAGACTCTGATTCTATGACGCTTTCCCGATTGTGATTCAACGACCCGCCCAACAAAATCGGAACCATAACAACTTTCTGTTGGCAATCGACGATTCAATGAACAAAATGTACCGCTACAAGAAGTCCTATTGTTGAGAGGTATTGAAGTACAGTTGTGGTGCGGGGTAAAATAATATAAAATGATACCAATCTGGCCCCGGAATCCGACACGCTATACAGAACCAATGCACCTGCCACCAAGGCATTTCATACAATGCAACAGCGTGGCATGAACGAACAGTGGTATCCTTGTAAGGAAACGTACAATCCTTCTTTAAATATACAGGGGAATTTCTCTCATTATATAGGTTCACTAGCACCGGCACATGACATTTCATGTCAGTTTCTTCAGATATATTATCTAGACCCTTATGGTGCCATCGAACGCAAATTGCACATTACTGAGCGTCCTGAATACCGCGTCATCGTAAGAATGACAGAAGTTGTACTCCAACAGTAAATCCCAATATTCATTACTTCATTATAGCCAAGAAGACCATTTGTGACGTGCGCTAACTTCGCTTCATCATTGATTCAGGCCGACCACCACTAGGCATACGCGGCCACATATATAATGCACCAAGAGCCGACGAAGTAGGATCGCTCAAGACTGCCGCGGCCTTTCCGTAGCATTCGGCACATCGTTCTACCCTGCCGGAAAATCCCCGATGAGCAAATTATGGCCAATTCATGGATGGCTGGACTCCAAGTCATTCCAAAAAGTCACACCTATCCTGTGACAGTCCTTGGTACAGTTCCAGTTTAGGGACGACAGCCTACTTGTTCAGTTACGGATAACTCACATGCAACGACGCGTACTGCATCATGAATAGACTATTTAACCATTTGCACTGGACAGGCTGCCTGTATTAACAGTAGCTTGTTGATATGGTAGTGAAGATTAAGTCGAAAAACCAATTCAATGCATTCATCAATCAGTTCCTTCAAGCAACGGCACATAGGGACTTCATTTGAAATAATGACGACTTAAACCTTGTGAAATCAAGACCTCACCGAAAGCCAACAGCCTGCGGATAGACTAGACTTGACTGTAAGTGTTGTCCGCTGTCTAACAACCAAAATTTCCAAAAAAAGAGTTTTCGTATCCCCACATTTAACGCTGGCTCAACGAGCAAACAAGTTCCCGGTCAGAAATGTACGGCGAATTTTTGCAGGCCGGGATCCTGGATTTAATACAAAACCCAAGACTTTACAGGTTAGTACCGACGCGCTTGATTCACGGCCCGTTTGAGACAGTTAAATAGCTATGCATGATAAACGGTCAGTACTCAAAGAGATTTCTCAAGCTATACACGGAGTGTACATTTAATGCTGACAATGATCGTTCAACATATGAGCGTCGCTCCCCCAAGATAGGCCACACGTCGTCAGCTTCACAAATAGCTACAAGCACCTTAATCATGCCACGGCATTGCAATGGATGGTTCCGTACAACGTTGATCTCCCGAGATATGTTACATGTGTATTCTGCTCCATCATGCCCGTGGATATAATCGTTTGATGCATTAAAAGCAGTCGGCACAGGTTACGTTTCTTGCATTTAGGCTTGCATTTAGAGGGCGCCTCTTCTCGATGACAGGCATTGGAACCCGAAGATGGCAGATGCTAACACCAGCCAAATGTCACACCAAATCGATATCTCTTTATGTTCATTTCGATAACGGACGAGCTAGCTGACCTGCTCCGCCCATGGAGCATGTCCAAAAGGCAATGACTGAAAATTTCCTATATAATGCGCGATGTCTACGCGCAGTTGGACGCTAACCATCGCGGACGCCCATTGCGATTAAACATTCACACTTCAGGGCAAATTGGTCGAGTATAGCAAGAATCTATACGATTTCAATCTCTTTTCGCCACGACCACTTCCAAAAGCCAATGTGAGCGCTGCAATAAAAAGCTAATGACCTTGCTGGGCAGCACGAAATTGTATTGTCACGTGGACGATTTTAAAAAGAACGTCCACAGAGTAATCTCCACTGATATAAGCCTCTTTCTAAATACGTTTTGACAAAATGATCTTCATAAACGTGCCTGGGTGGGAATTCACTTTTTATAGAAATATGCGCTGACAGAAAAGTGGCGTTTGCCATGGCTCCTTCGGGCACCGCTGCAACCTTGATGTCTGGCACACTGCTTACCCCGCTCGTTAAGATCCCCATCTAGATCACCAAAAATATGGTATATAATATTGACAATACTCGAAAACAACTTATCCATTGGTCCGAGATATTAACAATTCTTATGCAATCTCTTTCTTGGAGGGACACAGTGTACAATGCATTTAATTAAATCTCGAATGGCGCTAACTCTACTCATTTTACAAGCTTAAACCCGAAGCATACATATATTCTGTTGCCTAAATAAACGCCCGATTAATCTCAAGAGGAACCTTGTCCGCAGGAACGATGCATGTGTGCAATGGCAGTAATCAGTAGTCGTACACGATTTGCATCCGACTCTCATAGCCATCAAAATTAACACGGACCGACGCAAACATGAGGTCGTGCTGTTTTACTTTCTCCGAAAACGCGGACACACTACTTAGCCGCTGCCATTTTTTCGTACAATTTCACCTCGCAATGACCACCCAGAAAACGCGAACCTAAACCGTAAATAAAGTTCTGATTGATTTCGAAGTACCGGTCTTCAGTCACCGTCAACACCACATTGCTCTCAGCTATGTCCATGGGTTTGCAGATAAGTTGAATTGCTTTTCAAAATCAACGCCATTACACGAAACAATGTGATTCGCGCCATCTTGCACTTATATGCATCGCATTCAAGTGTCGCCTTTGCAACACTTTTTTAACACACAAAATTTAAGCATTCACACAATGGCGATGATCCACGTCTGCAAGTACCGGCGTGGCAGTCGACAACTCACGCCTTAACTACTTGCATACTTGTGTCTGTACATTAAATTACCATGGCAAATATGCGAAATATTAAGAATTTGTAAACGGATTATATTGGGGAGTTTTTTCTGTTTTTTTTTTTTACAAAATGGGTTTAACATTGAGTTTAGACATATATCTTGAATACATATTTCTATGACCCTGTCGTAAAGGGGCGATTTTTTCGAAATGTTTCTCGAAATCTCATAGTATATGAACCGTCATAATCTTCTTTTCGATATGTGAATACTTTTCCGAGAAGCGGTCTTATCTGTCCTACAGAGGACAACGTTTGCGAAATGATAGATCTGAACCACCATTTTCGTCGATTAAATTATTATGTTTTCTGATTAATAGGATTTATGAAAATTATTAAATGAGAGATCGGTTTGGGTTAGGCGAAGTCTTAAGACTGGCACCGCATAGACGATTATAGCTCCGTTATTTTTTCAAGCAGCAGCATACATGCATTGCATTAATGGAAATCGACTATATCAAAGAAATATAATTACTTAAAAAAATATAACATGGTTTTATGAGAACTGTAACCGGACCTTTGACAAAATATTTGAAATTGAGTAATAGTTTATGTTAGAGGCTGGGTACAAGACCAACCAAACTGTAAAAGAGGATGGTGAGCGAACTGTAATGCAGTAACATGGCTATTAGAACATTCCATTAGGCAATAGAGACTGCGTCGGGACAATGATAGCTGCTATAACGGGATAATTGCAACGGGATAGCTGTAAAGGTGTAAATCTTCAATCAAAATATAACTTGTTTCGCTAGAAATAGTGCAAATGAAAAATTTTACCCTGATAGTGTTTTTTCAGCTATAAGGTTCGTTTCTAAATTGTTTCTAGTTTTCCTTCGAAATATCCTCTACATATCTATGGGAAACTTAAAGGGGTTGATACGAAACATCAATTATGTAGTTTTTTTTTTAATTACAAAATGGCAATGACATATTTACAAGAACTCCTCGGTAAGAGGGCACGATATCTTTTGATAACAATTGAAAGCCCTCGTCAAGCTTGATTGAAGCTTTATACATATTTTTATACCCATTTTTTCTCAATTTTTCAGTTGAAAGTACTACTTGAAAGGCAATAAAGTACTGCCTTGGCGAACTGAGCAAAATCCATTATTATGTAATAATGGGCTGCAAATTCGTCTCAAGTGATTTTTGAACGAAGATCCATTGGAGACTGGAAGTGGTAAATGTAGAATTGATTTTCATATTAAATGATCCTAAATATTTTATTAAAAAAATGTTAGAATCTCAAACAGATAAGTGGATATATACTCTAAAAATGTTTGAAAATTCAACATATTTCTAATAATTTCTCAGCAAAAAATTTTAGCAATATAAAAATGATTAAACCTTAGTGATGTCTCAAGAATAAAATCAATAATACATTAATCAAGACATATAATTATGATGAAATGTTTAAACCCACAGTTAGCTTAATATGTACAACTGTTTCTTAGGGAAAAAATATTGAAATTTTTACTGTTACTGGAACATAATCGTTGATTGGAATAGTCGATTTTATCACTTAAAAGTCAGCTAAAAGCCAACGCTATTCAAGAAAACAAAATCAAACATTAACAAAGCCCCATCTTCAAGGTGTAGGAATACATCAAAAATCAGCATGTCATGAAGATGATAAATCCAAAGCTCGTTGAGGCTCTTGGCGAACATTTTAGAACAGAATAATAAAATAACAGTCAAAAAGTAACGATTTTAGTGACGCAGGGGAATTGAAATGAGATAACAGTTAGTGTGTGCTTGACCTATAATTTTTGTTAGCGTAGGGGAACAACTTGAATTAGGCAAATTGATCAACGACAAAACATGCGCGAGATTAAGCCGGCAGATCCATCTGATATATAACTGAATTTTCATCCGACTCCCTGTTCAACCCAGATCGACTGCCTAGAGTGGATAGATTGGAGTCGTGGCACTACAGTTTAGTCCTGGAGAGACCCGCGCGGAGGATAGAGCCGAGCAAACATGCAACTTTCTGCCTAAATAGAGAAGCCGGTTTCCTACTTTTAACATTGTTAATTTGCTGCAACCAATGGATAGGACATCAGCTTGGCTGAGACGCCGCTTACTAACGTAGCTTGGTATTGCCTAAAATTATACCTATATACAATAGAGCTAAAACACTGTTTGTGTGGTCGAATTTTGTTACGTGGGAATTGTGTTTTGTAAACTGTCAAACGTGCAAAGTTATGAGAACTTGTGTTGCGCGCAAAAGTTTCGCTTCGTTATAAATGGTACTAAAACTACATTGTGTATAGCTTTAAGGCTTGGTGCCCATCAAGAGGATAGTCGCCTTACATGAAGAAACGATCATTTGACAAAAGGAAAGCCGCAACGAAAGACCGACACATGAATAAGGTAAGTACAGCCGCCGACAGTGCTCAGGAAGCTAATATGTGCCCTAGAATATATTACAAGAGGTTATTAAACTTCAAATTAATAAAACAGCAGATAAAACAAATGATCAACAAAGAGCAGATCGCTAAAGCTCCAGGCTACATGGGGCAACACATGAGACAGATAATTAGCGTACGTCAAGGAGAGAAACAACAAACCACCAATCATACTGAGACAGTAGAAGTCGCACATGAAGGACGTTACGATAATACTGAAAACCTCACGTAATAGAAAATAAACACCAGAACATTTCGGCAGATATTTGTATAACAGACAGTGTCACTGTGAAGTGTACTTCTTCAAAGATAAAAAGACGAATTTCTGTTGTGTGCAGAAAAATTGAATTAAATCACATACAGTTGCCTGCAGAGGTGAGTGAATTGTAACACAGCAGCAGCAGCAAAGGCTTGTCGAAAAAATATCAGATAACACCATAGTCTCTTGCAGATGATTTCTCCGGGTGCCGCTCGGGAATGCCGTCTTTCTGAAAAGACGTACAACCCTCTCCTCCTCTATTATGCAGAATGCTACTTACCATAAAATCGGAGTGCTTATACCGCAAAATGCCAATTTTTTCAAGTTTACTTTAAGAACACACAACGTGATGTTCAGCAGCATGAACGCCGTCTACAAATTATGAATCACCCAGAGCTTCGTGCCCTCGTGCAAAACCTGCAACGAGTGCTTCGAAGAAATGATCTTCATATTCGATTCGATTATGAAGATGTGCTTATCATTATTGATGCTGATCGATGACCACCAGGCGACTACGAAAGAACATATAATAATGCGTAGGCAACAGCCGAACTGAGAATTATTGTTAAAAATGACCCAGGATCAGATATAACACGCACACAGTGTTCTACGCTACCAAAACAAATGAACACCATTAACAAGACAAAGCAAGCAAACGACTAATTTTCAGACCCTTTTTGAGGCACATCGATCATATGACTACCTACGGTGTGTAGGTTGGATTATGAATATTACTTTACTGTTCCTTTTCCAAAAAGATGGTTGGCATCGTGAGCTACGCACGACGTAGGTCAAGCCGCCTTTTTCAACAGCATCTGATTTGAAAATCTATCCCAAATGAAAAGTAGTCAAAGATCCTCAACATCGGCTACCTGTAGCGGACTTGCTAACGTTATAAATAACGAGGATAAATTTGCAGTCATTCAAAAGCTTACCGAGGTACATAGCAAGACTTCGATAAGACACGACGTATATTTCACTACTCCTGACACCTAATGGTTCCTAATAAGATCGTACGCCGTCATAGTAAAGGTCAGCAATCGAAAAATCGGCTAGAGTCAATCGAACGCATATTGTAACTAAAAAAGGATTTTTTCATACAACATTATATTTAAAAAAAATCGACAATTTTATTGCACATTTGGGAATCAAAAAATGTCAGAAAGGAGAGCCGTCACGTGTTTATATTTTGCAGTTCGACAAAGAAACTACTACATATCTACTCAAGTTGAAATCTCGGATTTGTGGGAAGCGTGGGTACAAACTTCGCAGATTATCCTTCGAACATACGATTCATAATTCGAATCATATAACGAATTCGCTTTGTATAAATGACGGCTCGTGCCTGAAAAAAGCCTGGGGCCATACGTTAAACGTTCAACGTAGAGAAGACTCACACCCCCTACAAAGCGCTTCTCCGAAATACAACGTTTCGTAGATTAGAGAAAGGGATCAATGGTATCAAGATAATGAAATTAATAACAGTGGGCTGTTCCATACTGTGCTAAACTTCTGAAGACTTTCAAGCACCACTTAACGTAAAACATGCTTATCGGTCAAAAAAAAAAATATTATAAATTATTGATTTTAAAGGAATCTTTTAGGTAGACGAAATTGAACAATACCAAATAAAATGATGCATATGACTGTCAAGCCATTGTCCAAGTGTTGAACTTCCTTATAAGCTATATTGACCCATTGAATGACTGTATTGGAAACTACGTAAAAACGACATTCATGCCTTTTTGCAACAAACTTGAGAAAACTTTGTTCCATGTCGATGTACCTGAATGCTAAATCTGAGCCAATAGCAAATGTAACGGATGGAAAAAGTATATATGTTTCAAATGTTTCCACCTAACCTTTTTAAAGTACTTAGACTGCGAATTTACGTTGGGGAGAAATCCACTAAAAGACTACTCCTTTCGACTAGCAGAAGGCTATGAAAGATGTCTTTACTGTTTAAAGGCTTAATCGCGCGCTTCATTTTTAGAATTCTCATTCACGTTAAGAAGGACATAGTATGTACGTCAGGAGGTCGTTGATTATTCGCGGCTTGATGTATGCGAACCTTCAAAGGAATTTTAACGGTATGTTCAGGTGATTTCTACTAGTTAATATTAACAGTAGAACGAAATTGCAAGGTAGGTATTGGATAGGCTTGTAGAAACGAATCATAACTGTGGAGGCACTTTAAAAACACAACTTAACTAGAGAGAAAAAAATAGTGCGAACTCAAGGATTAATCAAAGCTGGCTCGCAATCCGGAGATGTGCCTACTGTGAGTAAAAGCGATTTTCCGGGCAACATTTGTGTTCTGTGTCTGGTATACGATGAGAGGCATGTCATGCCACTATACTCCTTACAGAAACGTGGACGTTTCACGGCCCGCCAACAGCCCAGATTTTAACTTCTCATGTTATTTTGTGTCCAGTGTTATTAAGCAAAAGTCTAACAAGTCTCTATATAACAAGGTCGACTCGCGGAGTCCTATTTTTTTCTTAGGAAAGCGTTCGCACATTTGTAAGATAAACATTTGAAATGTGCCTGCAGGTAGTTTAGGTCTAGAATTGAAACTGTAATCACGGTGGATGGTGATTAAATGTAATAAACGTGACACCCGCAAAAATATCCATATACAGATACAATTTATCTGATACAGATAGAAAGATAGTGTAAGCAGAATTTCGAGTTTAGGTAAATCACCTAGTACTTCCGATTTTTTAGAAAAACGAATATATTTCACTTCAGCGACACGAATAATTTCCACTGCAATCATGACCATTCACAAGGCATAAGAACAAGCAAAAAAAAAAACGTCTTCCTCTCTATCAGAACACCCATATTCAACTATGGTCAACAATACATTTTCCTCAGTGACGCGAAAACGCCTCAAAATGTCAAGGTTTTCTTAAAAGCGAGCAACAAAATATCATTATTTGTGTTTTATAAGTAAATTCACATGAATTTACTTACACAAAGATTATTCTATTTATAAATTGCCTAATAAATAACTGCTTATACTCACATATACACGACCTGGAACCGAAAGCTGTTGCCCCCTACACAAACAGCAAAAAAAAAATTTAATTACATAGGAAGACATGATGAGGCAAAGCCCAAAACAAACCGAACTTACTTTTTCAGGATTACTCGAGGCTGAAGAAGAAAATTTTGATGAAAATGATATGTGATGCCTGCCCGTTATTGTCTCGCCTCGTTTTTAAGATGTTTGTTGAATTTTCTTTTGAGGTCTGCAATTGACGTTGTTTACCAGTGATTAGGAAAAATGCTTTTTGCATGGAACAAAAGACACGTATTTATAATTATAGTAGTTATTATTACAAACATTTGTGAAGTGCCTCTGTTACCCCAGCGGGCGTTTCAGATCCGTAACATTATATTAGATATACATGAGAAAGGTGCAAAATAAATTATACCATTTAACAACTTCTCCGCAGGGCCTGCAATCTATTTTGTTTACTTACTTTCATGTCCAGTCCTGACGTATTGGATCGTCCCATAAACTCGTTTTCAAATTGTAGCTAATTTAGGATGAAAACGATTTTCTGTCCAAACAATCTCAATTTGTTGTACATCGGCGGTTATTAGCGATAACCATCGCCTATCTTTCGAGCAGCTTATTAATCCTTTTTTTTTTAGATTAAAATCCTTATTTCGATAAACTGGTCAATATGCTTTCTTACACCTAATGAAAACACAAAGTTTTGCATTAAAGAAGCTTCGTAAGATCAAAAAAATAACAACCGGAAAATGCAGGTTGGGGCTATAAGGTGGGTGAAGAAAAACATCTTGTTTAAACTCGTATCATTTTTGGCAGATTGCTACAAATGTGTACAACTTGGCATGATCATGGGCTCTTTTCCTATTTTCCATAGCTTGTTTTGGTTATTTATAGAACTTATAGAACAGCAATTCTCGATAATCTAGTCACATAGACAACATTTTCTTCTTGGGATAAAGTCCGACTTTAACTTTCGTTGGCACTTTTCACACTTTGATTCCGAGCTACTCTCAGTGACGTTATTGTAAGTTATCCCACTTTCATCGCTTGTTACAATCTTTGCCAAAAAAAGGTTATCCATATATAATTTCAGGTAATGATAGACCGTGCAAGCACGATTCATTAGTAGGTGGCTGGTCAACAGGAAATTCAGGCGTCTGCTCGACTGACGTAATCGTCATGGATGTCTTGACTAGTCGACTCCGATGCTCCTGTATTCTTCGCGACCTGGGGGGGGGGGAGGAGGGCTCATATGCGGGTTTTAATTAATCATAGTGGAAATTTCAGCGTCTTCATAATCATAGAGCCGCTTTGGACGTGCCTGCTCTTCCATGCTGAGACCCCTACTTCGAAAACAAACGAATCGCTTCCTTACCATGTAATCGGTTACATTATTGGGTCCATGTTCCTTGCAAATGTCCTAATATGTTTAAATCGAATTTCAAATCAACCTTAAATATACTTGAGACATCTTCATCATTAGGGTCTTGCGCAACATAACTGAAATGTGCAACCGAATCGAAAATGGCGCCAAATAAAACCGCAAGGCAGTCCTATAAATATACCGAACAACCGGTTTTTTCGTCACCCAACTTTGTTTCTAGCGCGAAAATTCAAATGACTTCAATATACGGAACTTGCAAGACGATCCAATATTATAAATATGCTCATGAGCGAAGAATAATCAATTTACAATGCATTCGTAACAGCAAAAACAACATGTGCCTCATTACCCGTTCAATACAACTTTTCGTAATCTTGGCGGTTTACTTTTATTCATAGTGCAAACCACTTCAGTTTCGCCGCCGGAAGAAGGTTGTGGCTTAATGGTAAGTAAGCCATTGTGAATGTTTGGATTAAGAGCATTTGTTACTGCCAGTGAAAGGCGATGACGTACGTTTTGCTTTAATTTAGACATTATAAAAGAGAGTAGTACTATCGACGGAGCCCATTTTCGGTTCAAAAGAAAACTGGCAACTTCCTTTAGGTCAAACCAACATGGACCGGGGTTCATAATCTTAGTACCTTATGCTCATTACACCACGTCAGGTGTAACGCATCAAGAATGAAGTAACGCTAATTTTAGTTAGAAAACGAAGGATCGAGAAGGTGTCGGTTAGAAAAGTTTCGTCAGCAGAGACTTATAACAAAGATGCTTTGCTGCGAGATCTATGCCTGCTGATTCCACGAACAGTACAGATGTGTTGCCCGAGAAACGAAAGCTTTGAGGTCAGAAAAAGCATGTAGCCGCACAATCACTCTGTCGAAAGCCTAAAGAACAACCTGCAGCTACCCCTAGACGTTTTCATATAATGTGTTGTAATCAGATGATATCCGAGCGGCCTTGTAGTCTTGTAAATGCCCGCAAGCTCCGCAACATGGAGGAAGCAACAGGCAGCATTGCAACACCATAAGCTCATATATTATGGCAAATATAGGGAAGACCCAGGGAATCATACGGTACTATCATATCTTGCGCTTCGATCGCAGGCAGGTGAGGCTGCCGCATTTGAAAATATAGACTTTTATTGGCCCTGAAGGGGACGGCCTTACTAGCGGTAACTTACTAGTTACAAAGACTTACAGAGGTTTAGTTATGTAAGCTTCTACCCTTTAAGCTACCCTTTCGAATCTGACGCCCTCCGCGAGACTGATGGTGTCTTCCGGTAGTTATCGTTAAAGCTTGAAGATACCAGGGGATTACAATCCCTTGGCGAGGATCGAGGCCATCAAACTACGCCTTGCCGCCTTTTGAAGGCCCTTGATCTATCGTCTACTACAAGCCCTTTTCGTTTTATGATATCGCGAAATATAATTTTCATCTTTACGCAGATTGTTTGTCGCTTCTTGACGGGTAAATATTAGCATAAGCGCTTGCACCATTTCGTATTATATCTACATTGTACCATTAATTATGTTTATAATCTGTATGTGAAGACTAGGCTCTCCAAATATGTTTTCTTGATTTGTTACGGAGCCATATTTTGTTCATTTAAATATGTTTTTTTTTCAATATTCAGCGTATTACGAGGCATATAGTATTTTGATTCGGTATGGTCGTATGTTCTTGGATCGCTGCCGTTTCTTGTTATAAGGTTCAACTCGATTTTCCGTATTTAAGTATTTCTGAATCGTATTTTGTAGTCGATAGACGTATGATAGATGACACAGATAATATGTTTGGAAAAAATACAAATGGCAGCATAGTGATGGACATCAAGCAGTCCCTTGAATTTTGAGACTTCTTAAAATATATATTATATTACCATTATATTAGTTACTATATAAATATTGTTGGTCTTATCTTAGAATTTTCGTTTTGTTTATGAAATCCACCCTGATTACCTAAGCCGAGGATTTATTAAAAATTTGAAATCTAAAATATCCTTTGCTTGGCTAAAAGTGGCATATTCAAGGAATCAGCAAAATCAACAGACATCTGTATTAAACTTAAACCTTTCTCTCGAGATCGAGTTTAGTTATTTTTTTTTATCCAGCACCTTACACTGTCGTACAGAAACTTAGGGAAAACGGTAAAATTATAGTGTATTATTTACCTATTCGTTTCTACCGAGACTCATTACCATTGTTATTTTTTAAAAGCTTTCGTGTGGCATTTTTACAATAAGATATTATCTGAAGGTTATTGTCTTTGGGAAACTCCTGACATAATAGAAATATTTTTGTTTCAGCTCGAACCGCCGAAGGGTATTAACACGATTTGTATTCATGGCTTGTAGTAAGTTGGTTTCGCGACAAGATTTCGCGAGAGTATAGTGGCTTAGCTAATATAAACCCCAAAAATATAAAGATTTTGTTGTTTGATTGCCTACAAAAATACGGAGAGAATCCCAGTAACCGTACCATTAAAACTGGCAAAATCAAAATCCCACATATTGGAACGAGGTTTTGTTTAGATCTTGTCGTGATCATAGATAGAACGTAAACTAAGCGTCACTTTTATGAAAAATGTTTACTTTCTATAAGTAAAAACCTATAAAAAAGACGTTCCTTGTGGCCGTTTTGTTGTCTGTACGAACATTTTGTGTAATCTCAATACCAGAACTAACATACTGATGTCTTTCTATTGGGTTTGAGTACAAAAAATAAGATCCATTGAATAAAAAAAAATCGATTTATTCTAATTGTCACTCGTCGTTCCTGTAGAGACTGTATATCAATACATCAGATAATGGCATATGCTGAAAATGAAATTTAGCTTTTAGAGAAGTCTACTATATATACTTCTAATATACACTATACAACTGCAACAGTAATAAACGTCAGCGCATCACTGAATTTTCGTGCGAATTTCGGCGCGTCGCGAAGTTTTTTTGAAAAGACCGTTTTCGCTGAGAATGTGTAGTAGTATTCTATATCGTGATAGATAAGAACTAAAATCTAGACCAGACTGGATATCTTAGGACAATTTAAGAGTCTCACCTGTATATATATATATATATATATATATATATATATATATATATATATATATGCAGAATTTAGATTAGGATAGGCCTAGGCGGGTTATTTTCAAATATCAGGGAAGATCTCCCTGAATCAAACCAGGAGATTTTTCAGTAGGGTTAAGATTTAAAAACCGCAAAAATTCATCAGAGAAGTTCGAAAAGC